>NC_052962.1:8594797-8894797 GCF_013358895.1 Oreochromis aureus | reverse complement strand
ACAGCCTCCCTGTCGAAACTTCAGTCATGAAACTGATCAATGATCGGCGTTTCTCTTGTTTGTTTATCGCGCAAAAACAACAGCAGCACGTTTAAGCTTGATCAGCTGTTGTTAGAATTCATTTGCTTTTAATTTCTGGTATCAGCTGATGTTTGCTGGAGCTACAGCTGTAAAACGGCAGATGTCCTTACTGAATCATCAGAGCTGAACTGGTGATGGAGAAACAGGTTTACTCTTTAGGTGACATGAATAAGTTGAAGGAAGTTATGAACTATTTTTGACAGACAAATACAGGGAGTGCAGAATTATTAGGCAAGTTGTATTTTTGAGGAATAATTTTATTATTGAACAACAACCATGTTCTAAATGAACCCAAAAACTCATTAATATCAAAGCTGAAAGTTTTTGGAAGTAGTTTTTAGTTTTAGCTATTTTAGGGGATATCTGTGTGTGCAGGTGACTATTACTGTGCATAATTATTAGGCAACTTAACAAAAACAAATATATACCCATTTCAATTATTTATTTTTACCAGTGAAACCAATATAACATCTCCACATTCACAAATATACATTTCTGACATTCAAAAACAAAACCAAAGCAAATCAGCGACCAATATAGCCACCTTTCTTTGCAAGGACACTCAAAAGCCTGCCATCCATGGATTCTGTCAGTGTTTTGATCTGTTCACCATCAACATTGCGTGCAGCAGCAACCACAGCCTCCCAGACACTGTTCAGAGAGGTGTATTGTTTTCCCTCCTTGTAAATCTCACATTTGATGATGGACCACAGGTTCTCAATGGGTTCAGATCAGGTGAACAAGGAGGCCATGTCATTAGTTTTTCTTCTTTTATACCCTTTCTTGCCAGCCACGCTGTGGAGTACTTGGACGCGTGTGATGGAGCATTGTCCTGCATGAAAATCATGTTTTCTCTTGAAGGATGCAGACTTCTTCCTGTACCACTGCTTGAAGAAGGTGTCTTCCAGAAACTGGCAGTAGCACTGTGAGTTGAGCTTGACTCCATCCTCAACCCGAAAAGGCCCCACAAGCTCATCTTTGATGATACCAGCCCAAACCAGTACTCCACCTCCACCTTGCTGGCAACTGAGTGGGACTGGAGCTCTCTGCCCTTTACCAATCCAGCCACGGGCCCATCCATCTGGCCCATCAAGACTCACTCTCATTTCATCAGTCCATAAAACCTTAGAAAAATCAGTCTTGAGATATTTCTTGGCCCAGTCTTGACGTTTCAGCTTGTGTGTCTTGTTCAGTGGTGGTCGTCTTTCAGCCTTTCTTACCTTGGCCATGTCTCTGAGTATTGCACACCTTGTGCTTTTGGGCACTCCAGTGATGTTGCAGCTCTGAAATATGGCCAAACTGGTGGCAAGTGGCATCTTGGCAGCTGCACGCTTGACTTTTCTCAGTTCATGGGCAGTTATTTTGCGCCTTGGTTTTTTCCACACGCTTCTTGCGACCCTGTTGACTATTTTGAATGAAACGCTTGATTGTTCGATGATCACGCTTCAGAAGCTTTGCAATTTTAAGACTGCTGCATCCCTCTGCAAGATATCTCACTATTTTTGACTTTTCTGAGCCTGTCAAGTCCTTCTTTTGACCCATTTTGCCAAAGGAAAGGAGGTTGCCTAATAATTATGCACACCTGATATAGGGTGTTGATGTCATTAGACCACACCCCTTCTCATTACAGAGATGCACATCACCTAATATGCTTAATTGGTAGTAGGCTTTCGAGCCTATACAGCTTGGAGTAAGACAACATGCATGAAGAGGATGATGTGGACAAAATACTGATTTGCCTAATAATTCTGCACTCCCTGTAAACACCAAGCTCCTTTTTTGTGTAGCTGACAGCTGGTAACTGTGCAGGGGCGGATCTAGCAAAGCTTTTGCCAGGGGGCCAGGTAGGGCATTAACAGAGAAAGGTGGACATAAAGATATACTTTTCTTTCTTACTCTCATATAAAATATTTAGCTTTTATTAAATACTTATCCGAATCTTACAACCAAAGTTTGTATAATAATACACAAGGTTGGCTGTAGACCATTGTTCATCATTCAGAACACTGTGTAAAAATAACAAAAACAAAAAGTGAATGCAAAAGTGCATATATATTTATTTTATGTGTTTGATGTGTGTGTCGGGCGTGGTCTGCAGTGCCGCTGCAGGGAGGTGGACCCACGGGTGTAAAGTCTGTGCTCTCTTGGCTGTTTTTGGGTGTGTGTTGGGCTATGAGTTGAAAAGCTACAGCTGCCTGTGTGGGTACACCAACCATGTGTGAAAAGTGGTCCATAACATAATGCTTCAAAGCGTGTTCATGCAAACATTGTTGGGTCTGCCGTGGTACAATGGGACTTCTGCTCATGAACCTGTGTGCACAGCGCTGCAAATCGGGGCTGTACAAAGTCACTTCATCTTTACCCAAAACTGTAAGCTGTCATCTGTGAGGCGCGAGCGGTGTTTGTTTTATCATAATTCATGGTGGAGAATGGCTGCTCTGCTGAGTTTTGCTCTCTGTAGCTGTATGAATGGCAAACTACACTGATTACCAGCGGCATAGGCACACATAAAATTTCTTCTGAAATTTTCCTTTCTAGTTATTATTATTATTATTCTTCAGTTTCCGCCTGAAATTTTGCAGCGAAACTCGCCCATGCAGTTTTGAGACAAGCTTCATATATGTTACCTCATTTTGTGCGGCTGGATCAGGAATGGTGTGCTATGACTTTTGGTGTTTATAACTATTATAGTTTTTAAATATTAATATTTTAGTGAAAATTTTCCCGCTTCTCTGCCAAACAGTTTTGACAATAGGGTTACATATGTTAGATCATTTTGTGCGGCTGGAGCTGGACTAGTATGGTATACACTTTTGGTGTTTATGACTTTTATAGTTTTTGAAATATTTAGATTTTAGTGCAAATTTAGGCCAATTTCCATAGAAACAGACTTTATTTGTGGTGGGTTGGCTCTCTCTAGTGGTATACCGGGAGTAGTACGGCTGAAAATCTGTATGCTTGTTACAAAACTCCATATCCCATAATTCATAGCACCCTCTGCCGAGTTAAACAATGGCGGACACCACTTCGTTTTATATGTCTTTTATTCGTGTTTCTAGGTCACAAAATACACTTTTAAGATATTTTCAGGCGAGAATGTAGGTGTGTAAACTTCAAATATCTGCTCGTTTTATCAAGACATCCCATATTAGCGACAATTCTCTTAAGTGTTGCTGATAGCCGGCTAGCTAGCTAGCGCCGCTAGCTTAGCTAGCTAGCGCCTTTCCTGAAAAACCACCCAGGCTTGGCTGATGGTGTGGTGGCTAAAATTTGTTTAATCGCCTGATCGCTCGGCAAGGGTCTGTGTCTTAGCTGGACTTATTTTTCGTTTATATGGGCCGATGATGCTGGTCGATGTGGAAAAAATAACTGAGTTGTTTGGTGGTGGAGCTACAACAGAGGGCAGCTATCCACCGGTGTGTGACAGAAAGGACATGCCGCGAACGAGACATACAAGGCGGTGAGGCTACTGCCGATCGTCCGGTGTTTGCTAACGCGGAGGTCAATCGTGGATCAGGGAAAGCGAAGGCAGGAGCGTGAGGTGAACTGAATTTCAGGTAAGTTATTATGACCTGCACTCTATTTGGGTCAGATATAAACCGAGTTTAGGTGTAGTTTATTTAGCAACAGTTCTCTTACGTGTTGCTGATAGCCGGCTGGCTAGCTAGCTAGCGCCGCTAGCTTAGCTAGCTAGCGCGGCTAGCGATCCTTCGTGAAAAACCACCCAGGCTTGGCTGATAGTGAGGTGGCTAAAATTTGTTTAATCGCCCGATCGCCGGGCAAGGGTCTGTGTCTTAGCTGGACTTATTTTTCGTTTATATGGGCCGATGATGCTGGTCGATGTGGAAAAAATAACTGAGTTGTTTGGTGGTGGAGCTACAACAGAGGGCAGCTATCCACCGGTGTGTGACAGAAAGGACATGCCGCGAACGAGACATACAAGGCGGTGAGGGTACCGCCGATCCACCGGTGTTTGCTAACGCGGAGGTCAATCGTGGATCAGGGAAAGCGAAGGCAGGAGCGTGAGGTGAACTGAATTTCAGGTAAGAAGTTATGACCTGCACTCTATTTGGGTCAGATATAAACCGAGTTTAGGTGTAGTTTATTTTCGTTGTGCTGACTTTTTCAATCACTTACAATAACTCGTACTGCGTGCTAGCTAGCACTACGGAGTTTGTATACAGCTGTGTGCGCGCTAAGTTACCGATGTTACCAATGTTGAACTTTATGACAGCCTCCCCTGTCATTCTCTCGCCTGTTGAAACTTCAGTCATGAAACTGATCAATGATCGGCTTTTCTCTCTTGTTTGTTTATCGCGCTAAACAACAGCAGCACGTTTAAGCTTGATCAGCTGTTGTTAGAATTCTTTTGATTTTAATTTCTAGTATCAGCTGATGTTTGCTGGAGCATGAAGATGAAATCAGGAGATGTCCTTACTGAATCATCAGAGCTGAACTGGTGATGGAGAAACAGGTTTACCCTTAGGTGACATGAATGAGTTGAAGGGAAGTTATGAACTGTTTCTGACAGACAAATATGCACCAAGCTCCTTTTTTTGTGTAGCTGACAGCTGGTAACTGTGCAGGGGCGGATCTAGCAAAGCTTTTGCCAGGGGGCCAGGTAGGGCATTAACAGAGAAAGGTGGACATAAAGATATACTTTTCTTTCTTACTCTCATATAAAATATTTAGCTTTTATTAAATAGTTATCTGAATCTTACAACCAAAGTTTGTATAATAATACACAAGATTGGCTGTAGACCATTGTTCATCATTCAGAACACTGTGTAAAATAACAAAAACAAAAAGTGAATGCAAAAGTGCATAAATATTTATTTTACGTGTTTGATGTGTGTGGCGGGCGTGGTCTGCAGTGCCGCTGCAGGGGAGGTGGACCCACCTGAGCGGCACCTGCAATCACGCCTCTCAGGCGTAGTCTGTGCTCTCGGCTGTTTTTGGGTGTGTGTCGGGCTGTGAGTTGAAAAGCTACAGCCGGCTGTTTGGGTACACCAACCATGTGTGAAAAGTGGTCCATAACGTAATGCTTCAAAGCGTGTTCATGCAAACATTGTCAGGTCTGCCGTGGTACAATGGGACTTCTGCTCATGAACCTGTGTGCACAGCGCCTGCAAATCGGCGCTGTAATGGTAACTTCATCTTTACACAAAACTGTAAGCTGTCATCTGTGAAGCGTGAGCGGTGTTTGTTTTACCATAGTTCATGGTGGAGAATGGCTGCTCTTCTGAGTTTTGCTCTCTGTAGCCGTATGAATGGGAAACTACAGTGATTAGCAGCGGCATAGGCACACATAAAATTTCTTCTGAAATTTTCGCTTTCTAGTTATTATTATTATTCTCCAGTTTCCGCCTGAAATTTTGCAGCGAATCTCGCCCGCAGTTTTGAGACAAGCTTCATATATGTTACCTCATTTTGTGCGGCCGGATCTGGAATGGTGTGCTATGACTTTTGGTGTTTATGAATTTTATAGTTTTTAAATATTAATATTTTAGTGAAAATTTTCCAGCGCTCCTCTGCCAAACAGTTTTGACATTAGGGTTACATATGTTAGATCATTTTATGCGGCTGGAGCTGGACTATTATGTCATGACTTTTGGTGTTTATGACTTTTATAGTTTTTAAATATTAATATTTTAGTGCAAATTTAGGCCAATTCATCTTTTGGCGCCAAATAAACAGACTTCATTTGTGGTGTGTTGGCGCCATCTTTTGGTCCCATTGAAACAAATTTCAAACTTCATTTGTGGTGTGTTGGTTCTCTCTAGTGGTATGCCGGGAGTGGTACAGCCTGTCTACCCTTATTTGGATACCGTAATGATGACAATATCAATGGCGCCGCACAGCCTCGCTGCTTTCAGGAACCATTGGGCTTTAAGGTTGCGCGAACCATTGAATAGTTACGGTAAACACAATGGCTTCTATGCTTGGTGGAAAACTCCATATCCCACAATTCATAGCACACCTCTGCCGAGTTAAACAATGGCGGCCACCACTTCGTTTTATATGTCTTTTATTAGTGTTTCTAGGTCACAAAATAAACTTTTAAGATATTTTCAAGCGAGAATGTAGGTGTGTAAACTTCAAATATCTGCTTGTTTTATCAAGACATCCCATTATTAGCGACAGTGCTCTGACGACCTCGGTCCTGCCTGACAGCTAGCCGGCTACCTAGCTAGCTGCCGCGCCACTTGGCTGCAAATGGACAGCGAGGGACTCTCTCTCCTTTCACCTCCCGGTCTCTCGCAAATGCTCGCACAGAATCGGAGTTACAGCTGGATGTGGAAAAAATAACTGAGTTGTTTGGTGGTGCTATAATGCGGAGCTACAACAGTGGGCAGCTATCCACCGTGTATGACAGAAAGGACATGTCGCGACCGCCGATCGACCGGTGTTTGCTAACGCGGAGGTCAATCGTGGATCAGGGAAAGCGAAGGCAGGAGCGTGAGGTGAACTGAATTTCAGGTAAGAAGTTATGACCTGCACTCTATTTGGGTCAGATATAAACCGAGTTTAGGTGTAGTTTATTTAGCAGCAGTTCTCTTATGTGTTGCTGATAGTCGGCTAGCTAGCTAGCGCCCGCTAGCATAGTTAGCTAGCACCGCTAGCGACCCTTCGTGAAAAAAGCACCCAGGCTTGGCTTATATTGAGGCGGGTGAAACTCGTGTCAGCACCGGTCGCTCGCCGACAGTATGTGTTTTAGCTGGAGTTATTTTTCGCTTTATATGGGCCGATGATGCTGGAAACCGAAGGCAGGAGCGTGAGGTGAACTGAATTTCAGGTAAGAAGTTATGAACTGCACTCTATTTGGGTCAGATATAAACCGAGTTTAGGTGTAATTTATTTTCGCTGACCTTTACAATCGTACTGCCACGGAGTTTATATACAGCTGTGTGCGCACTAAGTTACTGACGTTGGACTTTATTTTATTCATTAGGTTAGTTCATAGAGTTGCCGTGCCGCACAAACGGAATCGTCCCACATTCAAAGAAAACATTATGATTTATTCTGTCGTTACGAAGCCTCCCCTGTCATTCTCTCGCGTGTTGAAACGTCAATCATGAAACTGATCAATGATCGGCTGTTCGCTCTTATTTATCGCGCTAAACAACAGCAGCACGTTTAAGCTTGATCAGCTGTTGTTAGAATTCTTTTGATTTTAATTTCTAGTATCAGCTGATGTTTGCTGGAGCATGAAGATGAAATCAGGAGATGTCCTTACTGAATCATCAGAGCTGAACTGGTGATGGAGAAACAGGTTTACACTTTAGGTGACATGAATGCGTTGAAGGGAAGTTATGAGTTGTTTCTGAGAGACAAAGACCAAGCTCCTTTTTTGTGTAGCTGACAGCTGGTAACTGTGCAGGGGCGGATCTAGCAAAGCTTTTGGGGGGCAGCTAGGGCATTAACAGAGAAAGGTGGACACAAAGATATACTTTTCTTTTTCTTACTCTCATATAAAATATTTAGCTTTTATTAAATAGTTATCTGAATCTCACAACCAAAGTTTGTATAATAATACACAAGATTGGCTGTAGACCATTGTTCATATTTCAGAACACTGTGTAAAAATAACAAAAAACAAAAAGTGAATGCATGTGTGAAAAGTGGTCCATAATGTAATGCTTCAAAGCGTGTTCATGCAAACATTGTCGGGTCTGCCGTGGTACAATGGGACTTCTGCTCATGAACCTGTGTGCACAGCGTCTGCAAATCGGCGCTGTACAAAGTAACTTCATCTTTACACAAAACTGTAAGCTGTCATCTGTGAAGCGTGAGCGGTGTTTGTTTTTACCATAGTTCATGGTGGAGAATGGCTGCTCTTCTGAGTTTTGCTCTCTGTAGCTATATGAATGGCAAACTACACTGATTACTAGCGGCATAGGCACACATAAAATTTCTTCTGAAATTTTCGCTTTCTAGTTATTATGTGTGCCTATGACAAGAGGCACACATATTACTATTCGTCGGATTTATTATTCTTATTATTATTATTATTATTATTATTCTCCATCTTCCGCCTAAATTTTGCACGTATCACGCCCGCAGTTTTGAGACAAGCTTCATATATGTTACCTCATTTTGTGCGGCCGGATCTGGAATGGTGTGCTATGACTTTTGGTGTTTATGAATTTTATAGTTTTTAAAATATTAATATTTTAGTGAAAATTTTCCCAGCGCTCCTCTGCCAAACAGTTTTGACATTAGGATTACATATGTTAGATCATTTTGTGCGGCTGGAGCTGGACTATTATGTTGTGACTTTTGGTGTTTATGACTTTTATAGTTTTTAAATATTAATATTTTAGTACAAATTTAGGCCAATTCATCTTTTGGCGCCAAATAAACAGACTTCATTTGTGGTGTCTTGGCTCTCTCTAGTGGTATACCGGGAGTAGTACAGCCGAAAAGATTTATCCTTGTGTTGAAAACTCCATATCCCACAATTCATAGCACGCCTCTACAGAGTGAACAATGGCGGCCACCACTTCGTTTTATATGTCTTTTATTCATGTTTCTAGGTCACAAAATAAACTTTTAAGATATTTTCAGGCGAGAATGTAGGTGTGTAAACTTCAAATATCTGCTTGTTTTATCAAGACATCCCATATTTAGCGACAGTGCTCTGACGACGTCGGTCCTGCCTGACAGCTAGCCGGCTACCTAGCTAGCTGCCGCACTTGGCTGCAAATGGATAGCGAGGGGACTCTCTCTGTCGCTTTCACCTCCCGGTCTCTCGCAAATGCTCGCACAGAATCGGAGTTACAGCTGGATGTGGAAAAAATAACTGAGTTGTTTGGTGGTGCTATAACGCGGAGCTACAACAGTGGGCAGCTATCCACCGGTGTATGACAGAAAGGACATGCCGCGACCGCCCGATCGACCGGTGTTTGCTAACGCGAGGTCAATCGTGGATCAGGAAAGCGAAGGCAGGAGCGTGAGGTGAACTGAATTTCAGGTAAGAAGTTATGACCTGCACTCTATTTGGGTCAGATATAAACCGAGTTTAGGTGTAGTTTATTTAGCAGCAGTTCTCTTATGTGTTGCTGATAGCCGGCTAGCTAGCTAGTGCCGCTAGCATAGTTAGCTAGCACCGCTAGCGACCCTTCGTGAAAAAGCACCCAGGCTTGGCTTATATTGAGGCGGGTGAAACTCGTGTCAGCACCCGGTCGCCGCCGACAGTATGTGTTTTAGCTGGACTTATTTTTCGCTTATATGGACCGATGATTTATTTATTTATTCATTTTAGTAACGGTATAAACAGTGAAAGGTGGTGGATTGGCCAGATGTAAACTTCAAATATCTGCTCGTGTTACCAAGACATCCCATATTAGCTCTGATGTTTTCGGTGCCTGCAAAGAGCTAGACAGGTAGCTAGCTAACCCGAGCTGGCTGTCTTTTGACTCAGGGTCATAGCTGGACTTATTTTTCGTTTTATGAGCCGATGAGGGTTTTTTTTTTTAGTAACGGTACAAACAGTGAAAGGCGGTGGATTGTCCAGATGCTGGTCGATGTGGAAAAAATAACTGAGTTGTTTGGTAGTCGCTGACGCGGAGCTACAACCGAGGGCAGCTATCCACCGGTGTGTGTCAGAAAGAACATGCGGGGAACGAGGCGGCGAGGCGACCGCCGATCGACCGGTGGTAGATCGTGGATCAGGAAACCGAAGGCAGGAGAAGCAGGCGGCTGCCGGTCGGAGCGTGAGGTGAACTGAATTTCAGGTAAGAAGTTATGACCTGCACTCTATTTGGGTCAGATATAAACCGAGTTTAGGTGTAGTTTATTTTTGTTGTGCTGACTTTTACAATCAGTTATAATAACTCGTACTGCGTGGTAGCTAGCACGATGGAGTTTATGACAGCCTCCCTGTCATTCTCTCGCCTGTTCAAACTTCAGTCATGAAACTGATCAATGATCGGCTTTTCTCTCTTGTTTGTTTATCGCGCTAAACAACAGCAGCACGTTTAAGCTTGATCAGCTGTTGTTAGAATTCATTTGATTTTAATTTCTAGTATCAGCTGATGTTTGCTGGAGCCACAGCTGTAGAAGCGGCTGGTCGAAACCAGGAGATGACCTTACTGAATCATCAGAGCTGAACTGGTGATGGAGAAACAGGTTTACCTTTTTTTAGGTGACATGAATGAGTTGAAGGAAGTTATGAACTGTTTCTGAGAGAAATAAACACCAAGCTCCTTTTTTATTTAGCTGACAGCTGGTAACTGTGCAGGGGCGGATCTAGCAAAGCTTTTGCCAGGGGCCAGGTAGGGCATTAACAGAGAAAGGTGGACACAAAGATATACTTTTCTTTCTTACTCTCATACAGGAGTGCAGAATTATTAGGCAAGTTGTATTTTTGAGGAATAATTTTATTATTGAACAACAACCATGTTCTCAATGAACCCAAAAACACATTAATATCAAAGCTGAATGTTTTCGGAAGTAGTTTTTAGTTTGTGTTTAGTTTTAGCTATTTTAGGGGATATCTGTGTGTGCAGGTGACTATTACTGTGCATAATTATTAGGCAACTTAACAAAAACAAATATATACCCATTTCAATTATTTATTTTACCAGTGAAACCAATATAACATCTCCACATTCACAAATATACATTTCTGACATTCAAAAACAAAACCAAAACAAATCAGCGACCAATATAGCCACCTTTCTTTGCAAGGACACTCAAAAGCCTGCCATCCATGGATTCTGTCAGTGTTTTGATCTGTTCACCATCAACATTGCGCAGCAGCAACCACAGCCTCCCAGACACTGTTCAGAGAGGTGTACTGTTTTCCTCCTTGTAAATCTCACATTTGATGATGGACCACAGGTTCTCAATGGGGTTCAGATCAGGTGAACAAGGAGGCCATGTCATTAGTTTTTCTTCTTTTAAACCCTTTCTTGCCAGCCACGCTGTGGAGTACTTGGACGCGCGTGTGATGGAGCATTGTCCTGCATGAAAATCATGTTTTTCTTGAAGGATGCAGACTTTTTCCTGTACCACTGCTTGAAGAAGGTGTCTTCCAGAAACTTGCAGTAGGACTGGGAGTTGAGCTTGACGCCATCCTCAACCCAAAAAGGCCCCACAAGCTCACCTTTGATGATACCAGCCCAAACCAGTACTCCACCTCCACCTTGCTGGCGTCTGAGTGGGACTGGAGCTCTCTGCCCTTTACCAATCCAGCCACGGGCCCATC
Source organism: Oreochromis aureus (assembly GCF_013358895.1). Taxonomy (NCBI): domain Eukaryota; kingdom Metazoa; phylum Chordata; class Actinopteri; order Cichliformes; family Cichlidae; genus Oreochromis; species Oreochromis aureus. The sequence continues at coordinate 8,883,504 of NC_052962.1, read as the reverse complement.
CATCTGGCCCATCAAGACTCACTCTCATTTCATCAGTCCATAAAATTAGAAAAATCAGTCTTGAGATATTTCTTGGCCCAGTCTTGACGTTTCAGCTTGTGTGTCTTGTTCAGTGGTGGTCGTCTTTCAGCCTTTCTTACCTTGGCCATGTCTCTGAGTATTGCACACCTTGTGCTTTTGGGCACTCCAGTGATGTTGCAGCTCTGAAATATGGCCAAACTGGTGGCAAGTGGCATCTTGGCAGCTGCACGCTTGACTTTTCTCAGTTCATGGGCAGTTATTTTGCGCCTTGGTTTTTCCACACGCTTCTTGCGACCCTGTTGACTATTTTGAATGAAACGCTTGATTGTTCGATGATCACGCTTCAGAAGCTTTGCAATTTTAAGACTGCTGCATGCCTCTGCAAGATATCTCACTATTTTTGACTTTTCTGAGCCTGTCAAGTCCTTCTTTTGACCCATTTTGCCAAAGGAAAGGAAGTTGCCTAATAATTATGCACACCTGATATAGGGTGTTGATGTCATTAGACCATACCCCTTCTCATTACAGAGATGCACATCACCTAATATGCTTAATTGGTAGTAGGCTTTCGAGCCTATACAGCTTGGAGTAAGACAACATGCATGAAGAGGATGATGTGGACAAAATACTCATTTGCCTAATAATTCTGCACTCCTGTATAAAATATTTAGCTTTTATTAAATAGTTATCTGAATCTTACAACTAAAGTTTGTATAATAATACACAAGATTGGCTGTAGACCATTGTTCATCATTCAGAACACTATGTAAAAATAACAAAAAACAAAAAGTGAATGCGAAAGTGCATACATATTTATTTTATGTGTTTGATGTGTGTCGGGGCGTGGTCTGCAGTGCCGCTGCAGGGGAGGTGGACCCACGGGTGTAAAGTCTGTGCTCTCTTGGCTGTTTTTTGGGTGTGTGTTGGGCTATGAGTTGAAAAGCTACGGCTGCCTGTGTGGGTACACCAACCATGTGTGAAAAGTGGTCCATAACGTAATGCTTCAAAGCATGTTCATGCAAACATTGTTGGGTCTGCCGTGGTACAATGGGACTTCTGCTCATGAACCTGTGTGCACAGCGTCTGCAAATCGGGGCTGTACAAAGTCACTTCATCTTTACCCAAAACTGTAAGCTGTCATCTGTGAGGCGCGAGCGGTGTTTGTTTTTATCATAATTCATGGTGGAGAATGGCTGCTCTGCTGAGTTTTGCTCTCTGTAGCCGTAAGAATGGCAAACTACACAGATTAGCAGCGGCATAGGCACACATAAAATTTCTTCAGAAATTTTCGCTTTCTAGTTATTATGTGTGCCTATGCCAAGAGGCACACATATTACTATTCCTCGGATTTATTATTATTATTCTTCAGTTTCCGCCTGAAATTTTGCAGCGAATCTCGCCCCGCAGTTTTCAGACAAGCTTCATATATGTTACCTCATTTTGTGCGGCTGGATCTGGAATGGTGTGCTATGACTTTTGGTGTTTATGACTATTATAGTTTTTGAAATATTAATATTTTAGTGAAAATTTTCCCGCGCTCCTCTGCCAAACAGTTTTGACAATAGGGTTACATATGTTAGATCATTTTGTGCGGCTGGAGCTGGACTACTATGGTACGACTTTTGGTGTTCATGACTTTTATAGTTTTTAAATATTAATATTTTAGTGCAAATTTAGAAAGATTCTACTTTTGGCGCCATAGAAACAGACTTCATTTGTGGTGTCTTGGCTCTCTCTAGTGGTATACCCGGAGTAGTACAGGCGAAAAGATCTATCCTTGGCCCAAAACTCCATATCCCACAATTCATAGCACGCCTCTACAGAGGCCTCTACCGAGTCAAACAATGGCGGCCACCACTTCGTTTTCTATGTCTTTTATTCGTGTTTCTAGGTCACAAACTAAACTTTTAAGACATTTTCAGGCGAGAATATAGGTGTGTAAACTTCAAATATCTGCTCGTTTTATCAAGACATCCCATATTAGCAAGAGTTGTCTTATGTGTTGCTGATAGCCAGCCGGCTAGCATAGCGCCATAGCATAGCGCCGCTAGCATAGCTAGCTAAGCGCTGCTAGCGACCCTCAAAGCACCCAGGCTGGGCTTATAGTGACGCCGCTAAAATTTGTTGCAACACCCGATCGCCGCCAAGTCTGTGTTTTAGCTGGACTCATTTTTCGCTTATATGGGCCGATGATGGTGGTCGATGTGGAAAAAATAACTGAGTTGTTTGGTGGTGGAGCTAGCCGGAGCTACAACAGAGGGCAGCTATCCACCGGTGTGTGACAGAAAGGACATGCCGCGAACCACACATAGGAGGTGGGGCAGGCCACCGCCGATCGACCGGTGGTTGCTAACCTGGAGGTCAATCGTGGATCAGGGAAAGCGAAGGTGGTTGCTAACCTGGAGGTCAATCGTGGATCAGGGAAAGCGAAGGCAGGAGCTGAGGGTGAACTGAATTTCAGGTAAGAAGTTATGAACTGCACTCTATTTGGGTCAGATATAAACAGAGTTTAGGTGTAGTTTATTTTCGTTGTGCTGACCTTTTACAATCGTGACTGCATGCTAGCTAGCACGACAGCTGTGTCTTGTGATGTAAGTTACTGATGTTGAACTTTATTATATTCATAAGGGTTGGTTCGTCAGAGTTGCCGTGACAAACGGAATCGTCCCACATTCAGAGAAAACATTACGATTTATTCTGTCGTTACGAAGCCTCCCTGTCATTCTCTCGCCAGTTGCAACTTCACTCATGAAACTGATCAACGATCGGCTTTTAAGCTCTTGTTTATCGCGCTAAAGAACAGCAGCACGTTTAAGCTTGATCAGCTGTTGTTAGAATTCATTTGATTTTAATTTCTAGCAGCTCCTTCAGTGGGAGACTGCGGCACCCACGGTGTGGGATGGAGAGATTTCGCAGGTCTTTCCTCCCCACTGCTGTCAGACTCCACAACAAAGACTTTAACTGATCAAACACACACATGTGCAATAACACTAAGTGCAATAATCTTCCTGGCATCGTTGTATTTTTTACTCAGTTGTATATAGCATTTGTATTCTATTTTTATCTTATTGTATATTTTATTCTATTTTATTCTACTGTATATAGTATTTTATTTTATTCTATTCTGTACAGTTGTGTACTGTATTTATTCTTATTTTATTTTATTCTAATTTTTGCTTCATAACTTTTGCACTGTCCACTTCCTGCTGTGACAAAACAAATTTCCCACATGTGGGACTAATAAAGGTTATCTTATCTTATCTTAGTATCAGCTGATGTTTGCTGGGGCACAGCTGTAGAAGCGGCTGGTCCAAACCAGGAGATGTCCTTACTGAATCATCAGAGCTGAACTGGTGATGGAGAAACAGGTTTACCCTTTAGGTGACATGAATGAGTTGAAGGAAGTTATGAACTGTTTCTGACAGACAAATATACACCAAGCTCCTGTTTTTGTGTAGCTGACAGCTGGTAACTGTGCAGGGGTGGATCTAGCAAAGCTTTTGCCAGGGGCCAGGTAGGGCATTAACAGGAAAGGGGACACAAAGATATACTTTTCTTTCTTACTCTCATATAAAATATTTAGCTTTTTATTAAATAGTTATCTGCATCTTACAACCACAGTTTGTATAATAATACACAAGATTGGCTGTAGACCATTGTTAATCATTCAGAACACTGTGTAAAAATAACAAAAACAAAAGTGAATGCACAGCCGGCTGTGTGGGTAAACCAACCATGTGTGAAAAGTGGTCCATAATGTAATGCTTCAAAGCGTGTTCATGCAAAAATTGTCGGGTCTGCCGTGGTACAATGGGACTTCTGCTCATGAACCTGTGTGCACAGCGTCTGCAAATCGGCGCTGTACGGAAGTAACTTCATCTTTACACAAAACTGTAAGCTGTCATCTGTGAAGCGTGAGCGGTGTTTGTTTTACCATAGTTCATGGTGGAGAATGGCTGCTCTTCTGAGTTTTGCTCTCTGTAGCTGTATGAATGGCAAACTACAGTGATTAGCAGCGGCATAGGCACACATAAAATTTCTTCTGAAATTTTCGCTTTCTAGTTATTATTATTCTCCAGTTTCCGCCTGAAATTTTGCAGCGAATCTCGCCCCGCAGTTTTGAGACAAGCTTCATATATGTTACCTCATTTTGTGCGGCCGGATCTGGAATGGTGTGCTATGACTTTTGGTCTTTGTGAATTTTATAGTTTTTTAAATATTAATATTTTAGTGAAAATTTTCCCGCGCTCCTCTGCCGAACAGCTTTGACATTAGGGTTACATATGTTAGATCATTTTGTGCGGCTGGAGCTGGACTATTATGTCATGACTTTTGGTGTTCATGACTTTTATAGTTTTTAAATATTAATATTTTAGTGCAAATTTAGGCCAATTCATCTTTTGGCGCCAAATAAACAGACTTCATTTGTGGTGTGTTGGCTCTCTCTAGTGGTATGCCGGGAGTGGTACAGCCTGTGTACCCTTATTTGGATTACCGTAATGATGACAATTTCAACGGTGCGCACAGCGTCGCTGCTTTCAGGAGCCATTGGAATTTTTAAGGTTGCGCAAATCATTCAAAAGTTACGGTAATGCTTGGTGGAAAACTCAATATCCCACAATTCATAGCACGCCTCTACAGAGTGAACAATGGCGGCCACCACTTCGTTTTATATGTCTTTTATTCGTGTTTCTAGGTCACAAAATAAGCTTTTAAGATATTTTCAGGCGAGAATGTAGGTGTGTAAACTTCAAATATCTGCTTGTTTTATCAAGACATCCCATATTTAGCGACAGTGCTCTGACTACGTCGGTCCTGCCTGACAGCTAGCCGGCTACCTAGCTAGCTGCCGCACTTGGCTGCAAATGGATAGCGAGGGGACTCTCTCTCTCTCCTTTGACCTCCCCGGTCTCTCGCAAATGCTCGCATAGAATCGGAGTTACAGCTGGATGTGGAAAAAATAACTGAGTTGTTTGGTGGTGGAGCTACAACAGAGGGCAGCTACCCACCGGTGTGTGACAGAAAGGACATGCCGCGAATGAGACATACGAGGCAGGCGACCGGTGTTTGCTAACGCGGAGGTCAATCGTGGATCAGGGAAAGCGAAGGCAGGAGCGTGAGGTGAACTGAATTTCAGGTAAGAAGTTATGACCTGCACTCTATTTGGGTCAGATATAAACCGAGTTTAGGTGTAGTTTATTTAGCAACAGTTCTCTTACGTGATGCTGATAGCCGGCTGGCTAGCTAGCTAGCGCCGCTAGCTTAGCTAGCTAGCGCCAGCTAGCGACCCTTCGTGAAAAACCACCCAGGCTTGGCTGATAGTGAGGTGGCTAAAATTTGTTTAATCGCCTGATCGCTCGGCAAGGGTCTGTGTCTTAGCTGGACTTATTTTTCGTTTATATGGGCCGATGATGCTGGTCGATGTGGAAAAAATAACTGAGTTGTTTGGTGGTGGAGTTACAACAGAGGGCAGCTATCCACCGGTGTGTGACAGAAAGGACATGCCGCCAACGAGACATACGAGGCCGGGCAGGCGATTGCTAACGCGGTGGTCAATCATGGATCAGGGAAAGCGAAGGCAGGAGCGTGAGGTGAACTGAATTTCAGGTAAGAAGTTATGAACTGCACTCTATTTCGGTCAGATATAAACCGAGTTTAGGTGTAGTTTATTTTCGTTGTGCTGACTTTTTTTCAATCACTTACAATAACTCGTACTGCGTTCTAGCTAGCACGACGGAGTTTCTATACAGCTGTGTGCGCATGTTGAACTTTATGACAGCCTCCCCTGTCATTCTCTCGCCTGTTGAAACTTCAGTCATGAAACTGATCAATGATCGGCGTTTCTCTCTTGTTTGTTTATCGCGCCAAACAACAGCAGCACGTTTAAGCTTGATCAGCTGTTGTTAAAATTCCTTTGCTTTTAATTTCTGGTATCAGCTGATGTTTGCTGGAGCTACAGCTGTAAAACGGCAGATGTCCTTACTGAATCATCAGAGCTGAACTGGTGATGGAGAAACAGGTTTACTCTTTAGGTGACATAATAAGTTGAAGGGAAGTTATGAACTATTTTTGACAGACAAATACAGGGAGTGCAGAATTATTAGGCAAGTTGTATTTTTGAGGAATAATTTTATTATTGAACAACAACCATGTTCTAAATGAACCCAAAAACTCATTAATATCAAAGCTGAAAGTTTTTGGAAGTAGTTTTAGTTTTAGCTATTTTAGGGGATATCTGTGTGTGCAGGTGACTATTACTGTGCATAATTATTAGGCAACTTAACAAAAACAAATATATACCCATTTCAATTATTTATTTTTACCAGTGAAACCAATATAACATCTCCACATTCACAAATATACATTTCTGACATTCAAAAACAAAACCAAAGCAAATCAGCGACCAATATAGCCACCTTTCTTTGCAAGGACACTCAAAAGCCTGCCATCCATGGATTCTGTCAGTGTTTTGATCTGTTCACCATCAACATTGCGTGCAGCAGCAACCACAGCCTCCCAGACACTGTTCAGAGAGGTGTATTGTTTTCCCTCCTTGTAAATCTCACATTTGATGATGGACCACAGGTTCTCAATGGGTTCAGATCAGGTGAACAAGGAGGCCATGTCATTAGTTTTTCTTCTTTTATACCCTTTCTTGCCAGCCACGCTGTGGAGTACTTGGACGCGTGTGATGGAGCATTGTCCTGCATGAAAATCATGTTTTCTTGAAGGATGCAGACTTCTTCCTGTACCACTGCTTGAAGAAGGTGTCTTCCAGAAACTGGCAGTAGCACTGTGAGTTGAGCTTGACTCCATCCTCAACCCGAAAAGGCCCCACAAGCTCATCTTTGATGATACCAGCCCAAACCAGTACTCCACCTCCACCTTGCGGGCATCTGAGTGGGACTGGAGCTCTCTGCCCTTTACCAATCCAGCCACGGGCCCATCCATCTGGCCCATCAAGACTCACTCTCATTTCATCAGTCCATAAAACCTTAGAAAAATCAGTCTTGAGATATTTCTTGGCCCAGTCTTGACGTTTCAGCTTGTGTGTCTTGTTCAGTGGTGGTCGTCTTTCAGCCTTTCTTACCTTGGCCATGTCTCTGAGTATTGCACACCTTGTGCTTTTGGGCACTCCAGTGATGTTGCAGCTCTGAAATATGGCCAAACTGGTGGCAAGTGGCATCTTGGCAGCTGCACGCTTGACTTTTCTCAGTTCATGGGCAGTTATTTTGCGCCTTGGTTTTTCCACACGCTTCTTGCGACCCTGTTGACTATTTTGAATGAAACGCTTGATTGTTCGATGATCACGCTTCAGAAGCTTTGCAATTTTAAGACTGCTGCATCCCTCTGCAAGATATCTCACTATTTTTGACTTTTCTGAGCCTGTCAAGTCCTTCTTTTGACCCATTTTGCCAAAGGAGAGGAAGTTGCCTAATAATTATGCACACCTGATATAGGGTGTTGATGTCATTAGACCACACCCCTTCTCATTACAGAGATGCACATCACCTAATATGCTTAATTGGTAGTAGGCTTTCGAGCCTATACAGCTTGGAGTAAGACAACATGCATGAAGAGGATGATGTGAACAAAATACTCATTTGCCTAATAATTCTGCACTCCTGTAAACACCAAGCTCCTTTTTTGTGTAGCTGACAGCTGGTAACTGTGCAGGGGCGGATCTAGCAAAGCTTTTGCCAGGGGGCCAGGTAGGGCATTAACAGAGAAAGGTGGACATAAAGATATACTTTTCTTTCTTACTCTCATATAAAATATTTAGCTTTTATTAAATGCTTATCCGAATCTTACAACCAAAGTTTGTATAATAATACACAAGGTTGGCTGTAGACCATTGTTCATCATTCAGAACACTGTGTAAAAATAACAAAAACAAAAAGTGAATGCAAAAGTGCATATATATTTATTTTATGTGTTTGATGTGTGTGTCGGGCGTGGTCTGCAGTGCCGCTGCAGGGGAGGTGGACCCACGGGTGTAAAGTCTGTGCTCTCTTGGCTGTTTTTGGGTGTGTGTTGGGCTATGAGTTGAAAAGCTACAGCTGCCTGTGTGGGTACACCAACCATGTGTGAAAAGTGGTCCATAACATAATGCTTCAAAGCGTGTTCATGCAAACATTGTTGGGTCTGCCGTGGTACAATGGGACTTCTGCTCATGAACCTGTGTGCACAGCGTCTGCAAATCGGGGCTGTACGAAGTCACCTCATCTTTACCCAAAACTGTAAGCTGTCATCTGTGAGGCGCGAGCGGTGTTTGTTTTTATCATAATTCATGGTGGAGAATGGCTGCTCTGCTGAGTTTTGCTCTCTGTAGCCGTATGAATGGCAAACTACACTGATTAGCAGCGGCATAGGCACACATAAAATTTCTTCTGAAATTTTCGCTTTCTAGTTATTATGTGTGCCTATGACAAGAGGCACACATATTACTATTCGTCGGATTTATTATGTGTGCCTATGACAAGAGGCACACATATTACTATTCGTCGGATTTATTATTATTATTATTATTATTCTCCAGTTTCCGCCTGAAATTTTGCAGCGAATCTCGCCTCGCAGTTTTGAGACAAGCTTCATATATGTTACCTCATTTTGTGCGGCCGGATCTGGAATGGTGTGCTATGACTTTTGGTGTTTATGAATTTTATAGTTTTTAAATATTAATATTTTAGTGAAAATTTTCCCGCGCTCCTCTGCCAAACAGTTTTGACATTAGGGTTACATATGTTAGATCATTTTGTGCGGCTGGAGCTGGACTATTATGTTATGACTTTTGGTGTTTATAACTTTTATAGTTTTTAAATATTAATATTTTAGTGCAAATTTAGGCCAATTCATCTTTTGGCGCCAAATAAACAGACTTCATTTGTGGTGTCTTGGCTCTCTCTAGTGGTATGCCGGGAGTGGTACAGCCTGTGTACCCTTATTTGGATTACCGTAATGATGACAATTTCAACGGTGGGCACAGCGTCGCTGCTTTCAGGAGCCCTTGGAATTTTTAAGGTTGCGCAAATCATTCAAAAGTTACGGTAATGCTTGGTGGAAAACTCAATATCCCACAATTCATAGCACGCCTCTACAGAGTGAACAATGGCGGCCACCACTTCGTTTTATATGTCTTTTATTCGTGTTTCTAGGTCACAAAATAAGCTTTTAAGATATTTTCAGGCGAGAATGTAGGTGTGTAAACTTCAAATATCTGCTTGTTTTATCAAGACATCCCATATTTAGCGACAGTGCTCTGACTACGTCGGTCCTGCCTGACAGCTAGCCGGCTACCTAGCTGGCTACCTAGCTAGCTGCCGCGCTTGGCTGCAAATGGATAGCGAGGGACTCTCTCTGTCGTTTCACCTCCCTGGTCTCTCGCAAATGCTCGCATAGAATCGGAGTTACAGCTGGATGTGGAAAAAATAACTGACTTGTTTGGTGGTGGAGCTACAACAGAGGGCAGCTACCCACCGTGTGTGACAGAAAGGACATGCCGCCAACGAGACATATGAGGCCGGGCAGGCGATTGCTAACGCGGTGGTCAATCATGGATCAGGGAAAGCGAAGGCAGGAGCGTGAGGTGAACTGAATTTCAGGTAAGTTATGACCTGCACTCTATTTGGGTCAGATATAAACAGAGTTTAGGTGTAGTTTATTTTCGTTGTGCTGACTTTTTACAATCGTACTGCGTGCTAGCTAGCACGACGGGAGTTTATATACAGCTGTGTGCGCTAAGTTACTGACGTTGGACTTTATTTTATTCATAATGGTTAGTTCGTAGAGTTGCCGTACAAACGGAATCGTGCCACATTCAGAGAAAATATTACGATTTATTCTGTCGTTACGAAGCCTCCCCTGTCATTCTCTCGCCTGTTGAAACTTCAGTCATGAAACTGATCAATGATCGGCTTTTCTCTCTTGTTTGTTTATCGCGCTAAACAACAGCAGCACGTTTAAGCTTGATCAGCTGTTGTTAGAATCATGGATCAGGGAAAGCGAAGGCAGGAGCGTGAGGTGAACTGAATTTCAGGTAGGAAGTTATGACCTGCACTCTATTTGGGTCAGATATAAACAGAGTTTAGGTGTAGTTTATTTTCGTTGTGCTGACTTTTTACAATCGTACTGCGTGCTAGCTAGCACGACGGGAGTTTATATACAGCTGTGTGCGCGCTAAGTTACTGACGTTGGACTTTATTTTATTCATAATGGTTAGTTCGTAGAGTTGCCGTACAAACGGAATCGTGCCACATTCAGAGAAAATATTACGATTTATTCTGTCGTTACGAAGCCTCCCCTGTCATTCTCTCGCCTGTTGAAACTTCAGTCATGAAACTGATCAATGATCGGCTTTTCGCTCTTGTTTGTTTATCGCGCTAAACAACAGCAGCACGTTTAAGCTTGATCAGCTGTTGTTAGAATTCATTTGCTTTTAATTTCTAGTATCAGCTGATGTTTGCTGCAGCCACAGCTGTAAAAACGGCTGTTCCAAACCAGATATCCTTACTGAATCATCAGAGCTGAACAGGTGATGGAGAAACAGGTTTACCCTTAGGTGACATGAATGAGTTGAAGGGAAGTTATGAACTGTTTCTGAGAGACAAACACCAAGCTCATTTTTTTGTGTAGCTGACAGCTGGTAACTGTGCAGGGGCGGATCTAGCAAAGCTTTTGCCAGGGGGCCAGGTAGGGCATTAACAGAGAAAGGTGGACACAAAGATATACTTTTCTTTCTTACTCTCATACAGGGAGTGCAGAATTATTAGGCAAGTTGTATTTTTGAGGAATAATTTTATTATTGAACAACAACCATGTTCTCAATGAACCATGTTCTCAATGAACCCAAAAAACTCATTAATATCAAAGCTGAATGTTTTTGGAAGTAGTTTATAGTTTTAGCTATTTTAGGGGGATATCTGTGTGTGCAGGTGACACTTCCTGTGCATAATTATTAGGCAACTTAAAAAACAAATATATACCCATTTCAATTATTTATTTTTACCAGTGAAACCAATATAACATCTCCACATTCACAAATATACATTTCTGACATTCAAAAACAAAACAAAAACAAATCGGCGACCAATATAGCCACCTTTCTTTGCAAGGACGCTCAAAAGCCTGCCATCCATGGATTCTGTCAGTGTTTTGATCTGTTCACCATCAACATTGCATGCAGCAGCAACCACAGCCTCCCAGACACTGTTCAGAGAGGTGTACTGTTTTCCCTCCTTGTAAATCTCACATTTGATGATGGACCACAGGTTCTCAATGGGGTTCAGATCAGGTGAACAAGGAGGCCATGTCATTAGTTTTTCCTTCTTTTATACCCTTTCTTGCCAGCCACGCTGTGGAGTACTTGGACGCGTGTGATGGAGCATTGTCCTGCATGAAAATCATGTTTTTCTTGAAGGATGCAGACTTCTTCCTGTACCACTGCTTGAAGAAGGTGTCTTCCAGAAACTGGCAGTAGGACTGGGAGTTGAGCTTGACTCCATCCTCAACCCGAAAAAGGCCCCACAAGCTCATCTTTGATGATACCAGCCCAAACCAGTACTCCACCTCCACCTTGCTGGCGTCTGAGTCGGACTGGAGCTCTCTGCCCTTTACCAATCCAGCCACGGGCCCATCCATCTGGCCCATCAAGACTCACTCTCATTTCATCAGTCCATAAAACCTTAGAAAAATCAGTCTTGAGATATTTCTTGGCCCAGTCTTGACGTTTCAGCTTGTGTGTCTTGTTCAGTGGTGGTCATCTTTCAGCCTTTCTTACCTTGGCCGTGTCTCTGAGTATTGCACACCTTGTGCTTTTGGGCACTCCAGTGATGTTGCAGCTCTGAAATATGGCCAAACTGGTGGCAAGTGGCATCTTGGCAGCTGCACGCTTGACTTTTCTCAGTTCATGGGCAGTTATTTTGCGCCTTGGTTTTCCACACGCTTCTTGCGACCCTGTTGACTATTTTGAATGAAACGCTTGATTGTTCGATGGTCACGCTTCAGAAGCTTTGCAATTTTAAGACTGCTGCATCCCTCTGCAAGATATCTCACTATTTTTGACTTTTCTGAGCCTGTCAAGTCCTTCTTTTGACCCATTTTGCCAAAGGAAAGGAGGTTGCCTAATAATTATGCACACCTGATATAGGGGTGTTGATGTCATTAGACCACACCCCTTCTCATTACAGAGATGCACATCACCTAATATGCTTAATTGGTAGTAGGCTTTCGAGCCTATACAGCTTGGAGTAAGACAACATGCATGAAGAGGATGATGTGGACAAAATACTGATTTGCCTAATAATTCTGCACTCCTGTAAACACCAAGCTCCTTTTTTGTGTAGCTGACAGCTGGTAACTGTGCAGGGGCGGATCTAGCAAAGCTTTTGCCAGGGGCCAGGTAGGGCATTAACAGAGAAAGGTGGACATAAAGATATACTTTTCTTTCTTACTCTCATATAAAATATTTAGCTTTTATTAAATAGTTATCTGAATCTCACAACCAAAGTTTGTATAATAATACACAAGATTGGCTGTAGACCATTGTTCATAATTCAGAACACTGTGTAGAAATAACAAAAAACAAAAAGTGAATGCATGTGTGAAAAGTGGTCTATAATGTAATGCTTCAAAGCGTGTTCATGCAAACATTGTCGGGTCTGCCGTGGTACAATGGGACTTCTGCTCATGAACCTGTGTGCACAGCGTCTGCAAATCGGCGCTGTACTGAAGTAACTTCATCTTTACACAAAACTGTAAGCTGTCATCTGTGAAGCGTGGCGGTGTTTGTTTTACCATAGTTCATGGTGGAGAATGGCTGCTCTTCTGAGTTTTGCTGTCTGTAGCCATATGAATGGCAACTACAGTGATTAGCAGCGGCATAGGCACACATAAAATTTCTTCTGAAATTTTCGCTTTCTAGTTATTATTATTATTATTCTTCAGTTTCCGCCTGAAATTTTGCAGCGAAACTCGCCCGCAGTTTTGAGACAAGCTTCATATATATTACCGCATTTTGTGCGGCTGGATCAGGAATGGTGGTGTGCTATGACTTTTGGTGTTTATAACTATTATAGTTTTTAAATATTAATATTTTAGTGAAAATTTTCCCGGCGCTTCTCTGCCAAACAGTTTTGAAAATAGGGTTACATATGTTAGATCATTTTGTGCGGCTGGAGCTGGACTAGTATGGTATACACTTTTGGTGTTTATAACTTTTATAGTTTTTGAAATATTTAGATTTTTGTGCAAATTTAGGCCAATTTCCATAGAAACAGACTTTATTTGTGGTGGGTTGGCTCTCTCTAGTGGTATACCGGGAGTAGTACGGCTGAAAATCTGTATGCTTGTTACAAAACTCCATATCCCATAATTCATAGCACCCCTCTTCCGAGTTAAACAATGGCGGATACCACTTCGTTTTATATGTCTTTTATTCGTGTTTCTAGGTCACAAAATACACTTTTAAGATATTTTCAGGCGAGAATGTAGGTGTGTAAACTTCAAATATCTGCTCGTTTTATCAAGACATCCCATATTAGCGACAATTCTCTTAAGTGTTGCTGATAGCCGGTTACTAGCTAGCGCCGCTTAGCTTAGCTAGCTAGCGCCTTCGTGAAAAACCACCCAGGCTTGGCTGATAGTGAGGTGGCTAAAATTTGTTTAATTGCCCGATCGCTCGGCAAGGGTCTGTGTCTTAGCTGGACTTATTTTTCGTTTATATGGGCCGATGATGCTGGTCGATGTGGAAAAATAACTGAGTTGTTTGGTGGTGGAGCTACAACAGAGGGCAGCTATCCACCGGTGTGTGACAGAAAGGACATGCCGCGAACGAGACATACAAGGCGGTGAGGCTACCGCCGATCGTCCGGTGTTTGCTAACGCGGAGGTCAATCGTGGATCAGGGAAAGCGAAGGCAGGAGCGTGAGGTGAACTGAATTTCAGGTAAGTTATGACCTGCACTCTATTTGGGTCAGATATAAACCGAGTTTAGGTGTAGTTTATTTAGCAACAGTTCTCTTAGGTGTTGCTGATAGCCGGCTGGCTAGCTAGCTAGCGCTGCTAGCTTAGCTAGCTAGCGCGGCTAGCGACCCTTCGTGAAAAACCACCCAGGCTTGGCTGATAGTGAGGTGGCTAAAATTTGTTTAATCGCCTGATCGCTCGGCAAGGGTCTGTGTCTTAGCTGGACTTATTTTTCGTTTATATGGGCCGATGATGCTGGTCGATGTGGAAAAAATAACTGAGTTGTTTGGTGGTGGAGCTACAACAGAGGGCAGCTATCCACCGGTGTGTGACAGAAAGGACATGCCGCGAACGAGACATACAAGGCGGTGAGGGTACCGCCGATCGACCGGTGTTTGCTAACGCGGAGGTCAATCGTGGATCAGGAAAGCGAAGGCAGGGCGTGAGGTGAACTGAATTTCAGGTAAGAAGTTATGGCCTGCACTCTATTTGGGTCAGATATAAACCGAGTTTAGGTGTAGTTTATTTTCGTTGTGCTGACTTTTTCAATCACTTACAATAACTCGTACTGCGTGCTAGCTAGCACTACGGAGTTTGTATACAGCTGTGTGCGGCGCTAAGTTACCGATGTTACCGATGTTGAACTTTATGACAGCCTCCCTGTCATTCTCTCGCCTGTTGAAACTTCAGTCATGAAACTGATCAATGATCGGCTTTTCTCTCTTGTTTGTTTATCGCGCTAAACAACAGCAGCACGTTTAAGCTTGATCAGCTGTTGTTAGAATTCATTTGCTTTTAATTTCTAGTATCAGCTGATGTTTGCTGCAGCCACAGCTGTAAAACGGCTGTTCCAAACCAGATATCCTTACTGAATCATCAGAGCTGAACAGGTGATGGAGAAACAGGTTTACCCTTAGGTGACATGAATGAGTTGAAGGAAGTTATGAACTGTTTCTGAGAGACAAACACCAAGCTCATTTTTTTGTGTAGCTGACAGCTGGTAACTGTGCAGGGGCAGATCTAGCAAAGCTTTTGCCAGGCCAGGGGGCCAGGTAGGGCATTAACAGAGAAAGGTGGACACAAAGATATACTTTTCTTTCTTACTCTCATACAGGGAGTGCAGAATTATTAGGCAAGTTGTATTTTGAGGAATTATTTTATTATTGAACAACAACCATGTTCTCAATGAACCCAAAAACTCATTAATATCAAAGCTGAATGTTTTTGGAAGTAGTTTATAGTTTTAGCTATTTTAGGGGATATCTGTGTGTGCAGGTGACTATTACTGTGCATAATTATTAGGCAACTTAACAAAAACAAATATATACCCATTTCAATTATTTATTTTTACCAGTGAAACCAATATAACATCTCCACATTCACAAATATACATTTCTGACATTCAAAAACAAAACAAAAACAAATCAGCGACCAATATAGCCACCTTTCTTTGCAAGGACGCTCAAAAGCCTGCCATCCATGGATTCTGTCAGTGTTTTGATCTGTTCACCATCAACATTGCATGCAGCAGCAACCACAGCCTCCCAGACACTGTTCAGAGAGGTGTACTGTTTTCCCTCCTTGTAAATCTCACATTTGATGATGGACCACAGGTTCTCAATGGGGTTCAGATCAGGTGAACAAGGAGGCCATGTCATTAGTTTTTCCTTCTTTTATACCCTTTCTTGCCAGCCACGCTGTGGAGTACTTGGACGCGGTGATGGAGCATTGTCCTGCATGAAAATCATGTTTTTCTTGAAGGATGCAGACTTCTTCCTGTACCACTGCTTGAAGAAGGTGTCTTCCAGAAACTGGCAGTAGGACTGGGAGTTGAGCTTGACTCCATCCTCAACCCGAAAAGGCCCCACAAGCTCATCTTTGATGATACCAGCCCAAACCAGTACTCCACCTCCACCTTGCTGGCGTCTGAGTGGGACTGGAGCTCTCTGCCCTTTACCAATCCAGCCACGGGCCCATCCATCTGGCCCATCAAGACTCACTCTCATTTCATCAGTCCATAAAACCTTAGAAAAATCAGTCTTGAGATATTTCTTGGCCCAGTCTTGACGTTTCAGCTTGTGTGTCTTGTTCAGTGGTGGTCGTCTTTCAGCCTTTCTTACCTTGGCCGTGTCTCTGAGTATTGCACACCTTGTGCTTTTGGGCACTCCAGTGATGTTGCAGCTCTGAAATATGGCCAAACTGGTGGCAAGTGGCATCTTGGCAGCTGCACGCTTGACTTTTCTCAGTTCATGGGCAGTTATTTTGCGCCTTGGTTTTCCACACGCTTCTTGCGACCCTGTTGACTATTTTGAATGAACGCTTGATTGTTCGATGATCATGCTTCAGAAGCGTTGCAATTTTAAGACTGCTGCATCCCTCTGCAAGATATCTCACTATTTTTGACTTTTCTGAGCCTGTCAAGTCCTTCTTTTGACCCATTTTGCCAAAGGAAAGGAAGTTGCCTAATAATTATGCACACCTGATATAGGGTGTTGATGTCATTAGACCACACCCCTTCTCATTACAGAGATGCACATCACCTAATATGCTTAATTGGTAGTAGGCTTTCGAGCCTATACAGCTTGGAGTAAGACAACATGCATGAAGAGGATGATGTGGACAAAATACTCATTTGCCTAATAATTCTGCACTCCCTGTAAACACCAAGCTCCTTTTTTGTGTAGCTGACAGCTGGTAACTGTGCAGGGGCGGATCTAGCAAAGCTTTTGCCAGGGGCCAGGTAGGGCATTAACAGAGAAAGGTGGACATAAAGATATACTTTTCTTTCTTACTCTCATATAAAATATTTAGCTTTTATTAAATAGTTATCTGAATCTCACAACCAAAGTTTGTATAATAATACACAAGATTGGCTGTAGACCATTGTTCATAATTCAGAACACTGTGTAGAAATAACAAAAACAAAAAGTGAATGCATGTGTGAAAAGTGGTCTATAATGTAATGCTTCAAAGCGTGTTCATGCAAACATTGTCGGGTCTGCCGTGGTACAATGGGACTTCTGCTCATGAACCTGTGTGCACAGCGTCTGCAAATCGGCGCTGTAATGAAGTAACTTCATCTTTACACAAAACTGTAAGCTGTCATCTGTGAAGCGTGAGCGGTGTTTGTTTTACCATAGTTCATGGTGGAGAATGGCTGCTCTTCTGAGTTTTGCTGTCTGTAGCCGTATGAATGGCAACTACAGTGATTAGCAGCGGCATAGGCACACATAAAATTTCTTCTGAAATTTTCGCTTTCTAGTTATTATTATTATTATTATTATAATTATTGAAACACTTTTTCACATTATACACTGGATATTACACAACGATAAAGGTTCTCCATTCATTTTTTGTTACAGTTATTATGTCCTTTGCATGGTAATACTAGCAGCAAAGGACACAAAAAATGACATCAGACAATGACATGTGAAGGGGTCCTGCCCAAATATCAATGACACTATCCTCTCGAGGCTGTCTTGGCAGCATTATTTAGACAACTTATGTTGGGTTTTCTATTACTTTGTTACTTGTTCATTTGTGTTCTTAGTAGCCTCAATGAATGGTCAGTGTTAGTATTTGTAGCTACCATGTTGCATAGTGTTTTAGAGATAGAGGTTTTAAAGATATGACCATATATGAGGGTGGAATCTTAAGTTTTCAGCTAATAAGAAAGAACCTCTAGTACGAGTTATGCGTTAAATGTTATGGTGTAAAACATGGACTCAAATATCAGCTGTATTGTGCTGAGTAAGAGGCTAATAGAATATATATTTAAATGTATTTATGTATATCTATATGTGTTTGCATGTGTGTCGGTTTTGTGGGTTGTCATAATAAAATAAAATTTAGTGCCACAACTTCTCTGTGTGGCAATGCACAAGTCAGACATGTGAGAGATACAGATATTGATGGGGTCGGGTTATATTAAAAAGTATAAATTGTTATGCTTTGTTCATTGGTTCAAAGGTACCCCACACTGTTTTTGCTTGTTTGTTCTGGTGTATTTTTCCTTATGTGTGCCTATGCCAAGAGGCACACATATTACTATTCGTCGGATTTATTATTATTATTATGTGTGCCTATGACAAGAGGCACACATATTACTATTCCTCGGATTTATTATTATTATTATTCTCCAGTTTCCGCCTGAAATTTTGCAGCGAATCTCGCCCCGCAGTTTTGAGACAAGCTTCATATATGTTACCTCATTTTGTGCGGCCGGATGTGGAATGGTGTGCTATGACTTTTGGTGTTTATGAATTTTATAGTTTTTTAAATATTAATATTTTAGTGAAAATTTTCCCGCGCTCCTCTGCCGAACAGTTTTGACATTAGGGTTACATATGTTAGATCATTTTGTGCGGCTGGAGCTGGACTATTATGTCATGACTTTTGGTGTTCATAACTTTTATAGTTTTTTAAATATTAATATTTTAGTGCAAATTTAGGCCAATTCATCTTTTGGCGCCAAATAAACAGACTTCATTTGTGGTGTCTTGGCTCTCTCTAGTGGTATGCCGGGAGTGGTACAGCCTGTCTACCCTTATTTGGATTACCGTAATGATGACAATTTCAGCGGTGCGCACAGCGTCGCTGCTTTCAGGAGCCATTGGAATTTTTAAGGTTGCGCAAATCATTCAAAAGTTACGGTAATGCTTGGTGGTAAACTCAATATCCCACAATTCATAGCACGCCTCTACAGAGTGAACAATGGCGGCCACCACTTCGTTTTATATGTCTTTTATTCGTGTTTCTAGGTCACAAAATAAGCTTTTAAGATTTTTTCAGGCGAGAATGTAGGTGTGTAAACTTCAAATATCTGCTTGTTTTATCAAGACATCCCATATTTAGCGACAGTGCTCTGACTACGTCGGTCCTGCCTGACAGCTAGCCGGCTACCTAGCTAGCTGCCGCGCTTGGCTGCAAATGGATAGCGAGGGACTCTGTCTGTCGTTTCACCTCCCCGGTCTCTCGCAAATGCCCGCATAGAATCGGAGTTACAGCTGGATGTGGAAAAATAACTGAGTTGTTTGGTGGTGGAGCTACAACAGAGGGCAGCTATCCACCGGTGTGTGACAGAAAGGACATGCCGCGAACGAGACATACAAGGCGGTGAGGCTACCGCCCGATCGACCGGCGTTTGCTAACGCGGGAGGTCAATCGTGGATCAGGGAAAGCGAAGGCAGGAGCGTGAGGTGAACTGAATTTCAGGTAAGAAGTTATGACCTGCACTCTATTTGGGTCAGATATAAACCGAGTTTAGGTGTAGTTTATTTAGCAGCAGTTCTCTTATGTGTTGCTGATAGCCGGCTAGCTAGCTAGTGCCGCTAGCATAGTTAGCTAGCACCGCTAGCGACCCTTCGTGAAAAAAAGCACCCAGGCTTGGCTTATATTGAGGCGGGTGAAACTCGTGTCAGCACCCGGTCGCTCGCCGACAGTATGTGTTTTAGCTGGACTTATTTTTCGTTTATATGGACCGATGATTTATTTATTTATTCATTTTAGTAATGGTATAAACAGTGAAAGGTGGTGGATTGGCCAGATGTAAACTTCAAATATCTGCTCGTGTTACCAAGACATCCCATATTAGCTCTGATGTTTTCGGTGCCTGCAAAGAGCTAGACAGGTAGCTAGCTAACCCGAGCTGGCTGTCTTTTGACTCAGGGTCATAGCTGGACTTATTTTTCGTTTTATGAGCCGATGAGGGTTTTTTTAGTAACGGTACAAACAGTGAAAGGCGGTGGATTGTCCAGATGCTGGTCGATGTGGAAAAAATAACTGAGTTGTTTGGTAGTCGCTGACGCCGGAGCTACAACCGAGGGCAGCTATCCACCGTGTGTGTCAGAAAGAACATGCGGGAACGAGGCGGCGAGGCGACCGCCCGATCGACCGGTGGTAGATCGTGGATCAGGGAAACCGAAGGCAGGAGAAGCAGGCGGCTGCCGGTCGGAGCGTGAGGTGAACTGAATTTCAGGTAAGAAGTTATGACCTGCACTCTATTTGGGTCAGATATAAACCGAGTTTAGGTGTAGTTTATTTTGTTGTGCTGACTTTTTACAATCAGTTATAATAACTCGTACTGCGTGGTAGCTAGCACGATGGAGTTTATGACAGCCTCCCCTGTCATTCTCTCGCCTGTTCAAACTTCAGTCATGAAACTGATCAATGATCGGCTTTTCTCTCTTGTTTGTTTATCGCGCTAAACAACAGCAGCACGTTTAAGCTTGATCAGCTGTTGTTAGAATTCATTTGATTTTAATTTCTAGTATCAGCTGATGTTTGCGGGAGCCACAGCTGTAGAAGCGGCTGGTCGAAACCAGGAGATGACCTTACTGAATCATCAGAGCTGAACTGGTGATGGAGAAACAGGTTTACCTTTTTTTTAGGTGACATGAATGAGTTGAAGGAAGTTATGAACTGTTTCTGAGAGAAATAAACACCAAGCTCCTTTTTTTATTTAGCTGACAGCTGGTAACTGTGCAGGGGCGGATCTAGCAAAGCTTTTGCCAGGGGGCCAGGTAGGGCATTAACAGAGAAAGGTGGACACAAAGATATACTTTTCTTTCTTACTCTCATACAGGGAGTGCAGAATTATTAGGCAAGTTGTATTTTTGAGGAATAATTTTATTATTGAACAACAACCATGTTCTCAATGAACCCAAAAACACATTAATATCAAAGCTGAATGTTTTCGGAAGTAGTTTTTAGTTTGTGTTTAGTTTTAGCTATTTTAGGGGGATATCTGTGTGTGCAGGTGACTATTACTGTGCATAATTATTAGGCAACTTAACAAAAAACAAATATATACCCATTTCAATTATTTATTTTTACCAGTGAAACCAATATAACATCTCCACATTCACAAATATACATTTCTGACATTCAAAAACAAAACAAAAACAAATCAGCGACCAATATAGCCACCTTTCTTTGCAAGGACACTCAAAAGCCTGCCATCCATGGATTCTGTCAGTGTTTTGATCTGTTCACCATCAACATTGCGTGCAGCAGCAACCACAGCCTCCCAGACACTGTTCAGAGAGGTGTACTGTTTTCCTCCTTGTAAATCTCACATTTGATGATGGACCACAGGTTCTCAATGGGGTTCAGATCAGGTGAACAAGGAGGCCACGTCATTAGTTTTTTCTTTTTATACCCTTTCTTGCCAGCCACGCTGTGGAGTACTTGGACGCGTGTGATGGAGCATTGTCCTGCATGAAAATCATGTTTTTCTTGAAGGATGCAGACTTTTCCTGTACCACTGCTTGAAGAAGGTGTCTTCCAGAAACTTGCAGTAGGACTGGGAGTTGAGCTTGACGCCATCCTCAACCCGAAAAGGCCCCACAAGCTCACCTTTGATGATACCAGCCCAAACCAGTACTCCACCTCCACCTTGCTGGCGTCTGAGTCGGACTGGAGCTCTCTGCCCTTTACCAATCCAGCCACGGGCCCATCCATCTGGCCCATCAAGACTCACTCTCATTTCATCAGTCCATAAAACCTTAGAAAAATCAGTCTTGAGATATTTCTTGGCCCAGTCTTGACGTTTCAGCTTGTGTGTCTTGTTCAGTGGTGGTCGTCTTTCAGCCTTTCTTACCTTGGCCATGTCTCTGAGTATTGCACACCTTGTGCTTTTGGGCACTCCAGTGATGTTGCAGCTCTGAAATATGGCCAAACTGGTGGCAAGTGGCATCTTGGCAGCTGCACGCTTGACTTTTCTCAGTTCATGGGCAGTTATTTTGCGCCTTGGTTTTTCCACACGCTTCTTGCGACCCTGTTGACTATTTTGAATGAAACGCTTGATTGTTCGATGATCACGCTTGAAGCTTTGCAATTTTAAGACTGCTGCATGCCTCTGCAAGATATCTCACTATTTTTGACTTTTCTGAGCCTGTCAAGTCCTTCTTTTGACCCATTTTGCCAAAGGACAGGAAGTTGCCTAATAATTATGCACACCTGATATAGGGTGTTGATGTCATTAGACCATACCCTTCTCATTACAGAGATGCACATCACCTAATATGCTTAATTGGTAGTAGGCTTTCGAGCCTATACAGCTTGGAGTAAGACAACATGCATGAAGAGGATGATGTGGACAAAATACTCATTTGCCTAATAATTCTGCACTCCTGTATAAAATATTTAGCTTTTATTAAATAGTTATCTGAATCTTACAACCAAAGTTTGTATAATAATACACAAGATTGGCTGTAGACCATTGTTCATCATTCAGAACACTATGTAAAATAACAAAAACAAAAAGTGAATGCGAAAGTGCATACATATTTATTTTATGTGTTTGATGTGTGTCGGGCGTGGTCTGCAGTGCCGCTGCAGGGGAGGTGGACCCACGGGTGTAAAGTCTGTGCTCTCTTGGCTGTTTTTGGGTGTGTGTTGGGCTATGAGTTGAAAAGCTACGGCTGCCTGTGTGGGTACACCAACCATGTGTGAAAAGTGGTCCATAACGTAATGCTTCAAAGCATGTTCATGCAAACATTGTCGGGGTCTGCCGTGATACAATGGGACTTCTGCTCATGAACCTCTGTGCACAGCGCCTGCAAATCGGGGCTGTACTGAAGTCACCTCATCTTTACCCAAAACTGTAAGCTGTCATCTGTGAGGCGCGAGCGGTGTTTGTTTTATCATAATTCATGGTGGAGAATGGCTGCTCTGCTGAGTTTTGCTCTCTGTAGCCGTATGAATGGCAAACTACACTGATTAGCAGCGGCATAGGCACACATAAAATTTCTTCTGAAATTTTCGCTTTCTAGTTATTGTGTGGATGCCCTAAAAGGGCTTCCACACTATTGAGATCCTGTTTCTCTTTCTTCTTTATTATTGTGTGGATGCTGGAGGCATCCACACTATTGAGTTCCTGTTTCTCTTTATTCTTTATACTTTATTATTATTATTATTATTATTATTATTCCAGTTGCTTCCGTGACGCTTTTTTGGCACTTTTCTACTTCCACAATTTTCAGCCGATTTTCACCGTTCAAATTTTAAACTATTCTGCTATTTCTGCTAATGATTGCTATGACTTTTGGTATTTTTAACTCTTATACTTTTTAAAATATTACGTTTTTTCCTTTAATTTGTCCCATTGAAATGAATGGGAAACTTCCGCAATTCTGCTAAAACTTACTCTTTTTGAAACTTAACTACGTTCTCATACTTTCGCCTAGAACAACCATTCAAATTTTAAAATGTTCACAAATTATTGGGCTATTCATGAATGATTCAGCTTTTTCATATCTGTTACCGTTTTCATCGTATCCCTCTCTAAGTTTTGAGTTTCATCTTTGTGATTTTTCACAAAATACATGCGTTGTTATGGTTGCTATGCAGTTGGTTCTAAGTGAGCCACTGTACCTTTGGCAATTTTCTCTTCATGTCCGAACAACTTCTTGCTACTCGCTCAATTTTCACTTAACCCACACAAATTATACATCAAAACGTAGGTATTTTTGCTGGCTTTCAGAAAATGTTACTATCATTGTTGTGAGATTTATAGAATTTTGGCAAATCACCTCAGACCAACACAAAGTCAGAAAACTCTCCATAGAAAGTCAATGGAGAGCTTGTTCAAAATCATCGCTGATTTCTCTAATGAGAGGCATATTCGAATCGTCATATCTCCTTAACGGCGAAGTTAAAACATGAGGCTTGTCCCGTATATCTTCAGACACTCCTGATGCTCACAATTCAAGAATTTCTTTCTCACCTATTACCGTTCTGAAATGAGTTAGACTTGTTTGAGGGTAGGAAATTCGTCCTTTGCTCAGATTTCTTCAGATTTCAAACTCTGGAAATGAACCACTTTTTTCTCTTGTCATATCTTTTAATGGATTTCCACAGAGACCTGAAAATTTCCATGATTGTTCACCAAAGCCTGCTGTCTCTTACGGTGAAAGAATGATATCGATACTCCAAATAGATTTAGAGTTAGAAAGCGTTGTTTGAGGGCAAGTCAAGGCAGATTTTGCTTGCCTCTACTCAGTTATGGTGCATTAGAAGTCAAATATCTTCAATAATTCATATTTTAATGATAAAGTGTCAACACTTTAAGATTCCCCATCTCTTCTGAACAAAACGGTGTAAGAATGACTGTTCTAGCCCCTACGGTTAGGAAATTATGGCCATTTGTTTGAGAGGAATCCTCACTATGAGAAATTCACTGCATAAATCCTGTCTCTGTGCTCTGTGTGTGTAAAACGGCTGCACCTGTTTTGGCGGGAAAAAGTACACAGCCTCTCTGATTGGTGGATTCAAATTTAGCAGCTCCCAGGCTGCTTGACTGACCTAGAAACTTGATTTTCTCTCCTGTGTGTGTGTGTGTGTGTGTGTGTGTGTGTGTGTGTGTGTGTGTGTGTGTGTGTGAGAGAGAGAGAGAGAGAGAGAGGGGCGAGAGAGAGTTTTATGGGAGCATCTTATTGTATGATTTAAATTCAATATATTTAGACTGGTTGACTGAATTTGATCCTCTGTGTGTCTCTCTGTGCATGTGTGTTTCCATATGTGTCCATATTTGTGATTGTGTCACTGTTATACTTTTTTGCTGATTTTTTCATTTAACAATTACATTTGAGGGACCCTTAGCATGTTCAGGATTCTTTCAGCTGTCCATTTTGCTTTTCCAATTTTTCTATTTAAGTTATTACTATTTTGTTGAGTCATATCATTTCTGCTGCTTTTCAGTATTTGTGCTAAATATAGCATTTCTGCAAAATCATACTATGTCTGCTATTTTATGAGATTTGTGCTAAATACAGCATTTCTGCTAAATCATACTATTTCTGCTATTTCATAAGATTTGTACTAAATATAGTGTTTCTGCCAAATATAGTATTTCTGCTTAATTATAGTATTTCTGCCATTTTATAGTATTTGTGCTAAAACATAGTATTTCTACTAAATGTAGTATTTATGCTTAATCATACTATTTGTATATATTTCTGCCAGGACCCCAGGCAGCTAATCCTCTGTGAGGACTGATACATATAAAATTTACATATCAGGGCCTGCACGGCTTCCCAGCCAGCCAATCATATCTGAGGTCTGCCCTTTCTTCTCTCGTCATATCTCAGCGACAGATGTACAAAGAGCAATGCAAATCACAGTCAAAGTACACGAAAGTACGCTGATTCACCCAGTACAAGAATTATGCTTCTAGTCCACCTAGTTTTTGAGTTACACGACGTTTTGTAACTCCAAAAACTGTCTTTTTGCCTCTCACCGCAATCTAATTCTGACTGCTCATCACCCTGTTTTCCAGGCGCCGCTCTCTTTCCCAGTGGCGCAGTTGGTAATGACACAGGTCTGCAACCAAAAGGTCGTGGGTTCAATTACACCTTGGGCAACATGTTTTTTTTTCCTACAAATTAATACACTATCACAGACCAGTAATTGATATTCATCATTTATTACAATTCTGCAAACTTTTATGATTTTAGCAGCTTTTCTAATATGGACCTCAGATTCTTGTTAACACTCCATGGCACAAATACTCTTCCCTTTAGGCTCTGTGTATGTGTGTGTGTCAATATTTCTCCCATTTTAAAGTATTACTCCTCCATAATTGTATTTTCTGTTAAATCAAAGTACTTTTACTACATCTTAGTACTTCTGCTCAATCATAGTATTTCTGCTAAATCATAGTATTTTGCCAAATTATGGTTTTTGTGCCAAATCATAACATTTGTTTTATGTTACAGTATTACTACTAAGTGGAGGAATTTCTGTCATGTTACAGTATATGTGCTGATTACAGTATTTCTGCTAAATCATAGGATTTCTACTATATTATATTTTTCTTTCTAAATATAGCATTTCTGCTATATAATTGTATTACTGCTATGTTATAATATTTGTGCTAAACCAGAGTATTTCTGCTGAAACATAGTATTTCTGCCGAATGATAGTATTTCTGTCAAATTACAGTATTTTTGCTAAAACATAGTATTTTTAAAAAAAAAATTCAATATTAATAGTAAATTACAGTGTCTCTGGTAAATCGCAGCATTTCTGCTATGTTGTACTGTTTTTCTAAATCATAGTATTTCTGTAATGTTTAAGAATGTTTGCCTAAATATATTCTTTCTGTTATCTTATACTATTTCTCCTAAATTCTTGTATTTTTGAGAAGTTATCGTGTTTCTGGTAAGTTACAATATTTCTGCTAAGTTCTGCTATGCTATTGTATTTCTGCCAAGTATTATGTTTCCTCTAAGATATTGCAGTTCTGCTAAGTTACTACATTTTAGCAAAGTTCCTTTTCTTCTGCAAAGTTTTTACAAATTCTGCAACTTTTCAGCTTTTTCTGCTTGTTTCAGCAGACAGCTTCAGCATTACAGCATCCACACTGCATTTTCGCAGGAAATGCAAATTTTTCTAGTTATTCTTCAAGTTGCTTCCGTACGTTTTTTGCCGTTTAACTACTGCCTCAGTTTTCAGCCGATTTTCTCCGTTCAAACTCTATACTGTTCTGCTCTTTCTGCTAATGTTTGCTATGACTTTTGGTGTTTACTACTGTTATACTTTTTAAAATATTACACTTTTTCCTTTAATTTGTCCCATTGAAACGAATGGAAATCTTCAGAAATTCTGCTAAAACTTGCTTGTTTTTTTGAAACTTAACTACTTTGTCATACTTTCACCTAGAAACTCCATTCAAACTTTAAAATGTTCTCAGACTATTGGGCTATTGCTGTGTGATTCAGCTTTTTCAGATCTTCTACCGTTTTAATTTTATACCTCTTTAAGTTTTCAGTTGCAAAATTGGGATTTTTCAGAAAATACATGCGTTGTTATGGTTGCTATGCAATTAACTCAGAGTGTGCACTCGTCCTTTCTGAATTTTCTCTTCATGTCTGAACGACTTCTTGCTACTCGCTCAATTTCCACTCAACCCCACAAATTATACATCAAAACGTAGGTATTTTTGCTGGCTTTCAGAAAATGTCACCATCATTGTTGTGGGACTTATAGATTTTTGCAAATCTCCTCAGAGTAACATAAAGTCTCAAAACTCTCCATAGAAACTCAATGGAGAGTTTCTTCAAAATCAGCGCTGGAATTCTCTAATGAGAGGCATTTTCAAATCGTCATATCTCCTTAACGAAACAAAGTTGAGACATGAGGCTTGTGCCCATATATCTTCAGACATCCCTGATGCTCACAATTCAAGAATTTTTTTCCCACCTATTACCGTTTTGAGATGAGTTACACTTGTTTGAGGGTAGGAAATTCATGCCTTGCTCAGATCTCTTCAGATTTCAAACTCTGGAAATGAGGCACTTTTTTCTCTCGTCATATCTTTTTGATGGATTTCAACAGAGACCTGAAAATTTCCATGACTGTTCACCAAAGCCTGCTGTTTCTTACGGTGAAAGAATGATTTTGATGCTCCATATAGATTTAGAGTTACAAAACGTTGTTTGAGGGCAAGTCAAGGCAGTTTTGCTTTGCCTCTACTCAGTTACAGTGTGTTACAAGTCATATATCTTCAATAATTTATATTTTATCTCTGAATTATGAAGACCTGCAGATTCCCCATCTCTTCTGAACAAAACGGTGTCAGAATGACCGTTCTAGCTCCTACGGTTAGGAAATTATGGCCATTTGTTCAAGGGGAATCCTGAATGTGAGAAATGCACTGCAGAAAACTTATACCTCTCTCTGTGTCTGTGTGTGTAAGTGCTGATTACAGCAGGTGCAGCCAATTTAGCTGACCTAGATATACCAAGCACAGACTCTTAACAGCCACTGTACACTTTGCTCTCTGTGTATGTGTGTGTGAGTATCAATATTTCTCCCATGTTAAAGTATTACTCCTCCATAATAGTATTTGTGCTAAATCAAAGTACTTCTACTACATCTTAGTACTTCTGCTCAATCATAGTATTTCTGCTAAATCATAGTATTTTGACAAATCATGGTATTTGTGCCAAATCATGGTTTTGGGGCAGAACCATAATATTTATTTTATGTTATGAGATTACTACTAAGTGGAGGAATGTCTGTTATGTTATAGTATATTTGCTGAATATAGTATATCTGCCAAATCATAGTATTTATCCCAAATCATAGTGTTTATGCAAAATTACAGTATTTCTGCTAAAAGCAGAAATAGTACCTTTAGCAGAAATTTCTGTCAAAAGATATTATTTATGTTAAAACATAGTATTTCTGCTAAGTCATAGTATTTCTGCCAAATCATAGTATTTGTACTTATTCATAGTACTTGTGCCAAATCATAGTATTTGTACCCAATCATAGTATTTCTGCAATATCATCGTATTTGTGCCAAATCATGGTATTTTTTTTTGCCAAATCATGGTTTTGGGGCAAATCATGTTATTTGTGTCCAGTTAAAATTTCTGTTATATTATAGTGTTACTACTAAGTCGTAGAATTTCTGTTATGTTATAGTATATCTGCTGATTATAGTATATGTGCCAAATCATAGTATTTATAGCAAATCATAGTATTACTGCCCAAACATAGTATTTCTGCCAAATTGTAGTATTTGTGCAAAAACATAGAATTTCTGCAAAATCATAGTATATCTGTTATGTTATAGTATTACTACTAAGGCATAGTATTCCTATCAAATCATAGTATTCCAAATCATAGTATTACTGCAATTCCATAGTATTTGAGCGAAATCGTAGTATTTGTGCAAAAACATACTATGTCTGCAAAATCACATTATATCTGCTATGTTATAGTATTACTACTAAGGCATAGTATTTCTACCAAATCATAGTATTCCTTCAAAATCATAGTATCACTGCAATTTCATAGTATTTGAGCGAAACTGTAGTATTTGTACTAAATCATGGTACTTGTGCCAAATCATAGTATTTTTGCAAATCATATTATTTGAACCAAAACATTGTATTTGTAATGAAGTCATAGTATTTCTTCTAAATCATGGTATTTCACCCAAATCTCAGTAGTTGTGCTAAAACCCAGTATTATTGCCAAATCGTAGTATTTGTACTGAAACATAGTATTTGTGCCAATAAGAGTATTTGTACTAAATCATAGTACTTGTGCCAAATCATAGTATTTCTGCCATATTGTGCTAGTTGTGCAAAAACATAGACTGTCTGCAAAATCATAGTATATCTGTTATGTTATAGTATTACTACTAAGTCACAGTATTTCTGCCAATTCGTAGTATTTGTACTAAATCATACTACTCGTGCCAAATCATAGTATTGAAATCAAAATATAGTATTTGTACCAAAGCATTGTATTTGTAATGGTACAGTATTTCTGCCAAATCATAGAATTACTGCAATTTCATAGTATTTTGAGGAATCCCTTTTGTTATAGTATTACTTCTAAGTCATAGTATTTCTGCTTTGTCATAGTATTTGTACTGAAACATAGTATTTGTGCCAAATCATAGTATTACTGCTATTTCATATTATTTGAGTGAAATTACAGTGTTTCTGCAAAGACATAGTATTTCTGCCAAATCATAGTATTACTGCTATTTCATAGTATTTGAGTGAAATTACAGTGTTTCTGCAAAAACATTGGTTGGTATTGGTTTTAGTTACCTTTAGCGTATGCGCTAGTTAGCAATAGCTATGGCAGCCCAGTTATTTTATTGTTTTGGGCTTGTTCCTGCTTTGTTTTTTCCCCTGCAAATTTATGTGAATTTGTACACTGTAATATCGCTGTATTACGTAATGGCTAAGTAGGAGGCTGACTGTTACTAAGTGCATCAGTGTACATAGGTCATCTCTTGTGTTGGAGTGCCCTCTTGTGGCGCCTTTTGGGTAGTGCCTTAGTAAACGTGAACACTGCAAAGAAGTGGTATCAGACTGGTTTGTAGTGGAGGAATTTGTTGCCAGTTTCTTTCATCTTTAATCCGTATTCATGTTGTAATGTAGTAGTACCACAATATGGCAGAAACACTATGTTTTGGCACAAATACTTTGATTTGGTATACTTTAGCTTCTTCACCCCTGTAGGCAAAATTTTTTCACCCCCTTTTCAGCACAAATTCCAGCTTTTTGGCTGTTTTCAGAAAAACAAAACTCTTTTGAGCAGAAACTCTGCTGATTCATCTCTTTTCAGCGCAACTTATTGCTTCTTTAGCTCTTTTCTGCAGAAATTCTGCTGATTCACCTCTTTTCTGCAAAATGTTCAGCCTTTTCACCTCTTATCAGCACAAATCTCAGCTGTTTTCAGAAAAAAAACTTTTGAGCAGAAATTCTGCTGATTCATCTCTTTTCAGCACAACTTATTGCTTCTTTACCTCTCTTTTCTGCAGAAATTCTGCTGATTCACCTCTTTTCTGCAAAATTTTCAGCCTTTTCACTTCTTCTCAGCACAGTTCTCAGCAGCTTCTGCTCATTTAGCAAAATTGTCAGTTGCTCCATCTCTTGCTTTTGTGAGAATGAGTTTGGTTCAGTGAGATGAGCAGCTACCTTGAGACCAGAAGGGCCAGGTTCAAATCCCGGTCATGGCAAAAGCTGTTTTCAGTTTTCTTTTTGTTATGCCTCTTTTCTGCAGAAGTTCTGCTCATTCACCTCATCTCTTGTGTTGGAGTGCCCTCTTGTGCGCCTTTTGGGTAGTGCCTTAGTAAACGTGAACACTGCAAAGAAGTGGTATCAGACTGGTTTGTAGTGGAGGAATTTGTTGCCAGTTTCTTTCATCTTTAATCCGTATTCATGTTGTAATGTAGTAACTTTTGTGGCACAAATACCACAATATGGCAGAAACACTATGTTTTGGCACAAATACTTTGATTTGGTATACTTTAGCTTCTTCACCCCTTTTCAGCAAAATTTTCATTTTTTCACCCTTTTCAGCACAAATTCCATTTTTGGGGCTGTTTTCAGAAAAAAAAACTCTTTTAAGGAGAAACTCTGCTGATTCATCTCTTTTCAGCGCAAGTTTCTGCTCCTTTGCCTCTTTTCTGCAGAAATTCTGCTGATTCACCTCTTTTCTGCAAAATTTTCAGCCTTTTCACCTCTTATCAGCACAATTCTCAACAGCTTCTGCTAATTTCAGCAGAGTAAGTAATGACACGTCTCTGCAGTTCAAAGGTCGTATGCTCAATCCCACCTTGGTCAACATTTTTTTCCCTACAAATTTATACACTATCACAGACCTCTAATTTATATTGCTAATTTCTTTCACTACAAATGAGTAGTGCAAAAACATACTATGTCTGTCTGCAACATCACAGTATATCTGTTATGTTATAGTATTACTACTAAATCACAGTATTTCTGCCAATTCAAGGAGGCTGACTGTTACTAAGTGCATCAGTGTACATAGGTCATCTGTTGTGTTGGAGTGCCCTCTTGTGGCGCCTTTTGGATAGTGCCTTAGTAAATGTGAACACTGCAAAGAAGTGGTATCAGACTGGTTTGTAGTGGAGGAATTTGTTGCCAGTTTCTTTCATCTTTAATCCGTATTCATGTTGTAATGTAGTAGTACCACAATATGGCAGAAACACTATGTTTTGGCACAAATACTTTGATTTGGTATACTTTAGCTTCTTCACCCCTTTTCAGCAAAATTTTCATTTTTTCACCCCTTTTCAGCACAAATTCCAGCCTTTTTGGCTGTATTCAGAAAAAAAACTCTTTTCTTTTCAGCAGAAACTCTGCTGATTCATCTCTTTTCAGCGCACGTTTTATGATTTTAGCAGCTTTTCTAATATGGACCTCAGATTCTTGTTAATGCTCCATGGCAGAAATACATACAAGTACCCACCTGATGAAGCAGACAGAGGCAGTACCTCTGATTAGTGAATTTGAGCAGAAACAGGTTGTTTTACCTCTTTTCAGCAGAAATTCTGCTGATTCACCTCTTTTCTGCAGAAGTTTGAGCAGCTTCTGCTCATTTCAGCAGAATTATGAGTCTCTCCACCTCTTCCTTGCAAGAGTGAGTTTGGCTCAGTGAGATGAGTGGCTTCCTTGAGACCAGGAGGGCAAGTTTCAAATTCTGCTCACG
Source organism: Oreochromis aureus (assembly GCF_013358895.1). Classification (NCBI taxonomy): domain Eukaryota; kingdom Metazoa; phylum Chordata; class Actinopteri; order Cichliformes; family Cichlidae; genus Oreochromis; species Oreochromis aureus. The sequence goes on along the minus strand of NC_052962.1, from coordinate 8,851,536 downwards.
GCAGTATTTTTTTTTCACCACTTTTCAGCACAAGTCCCTGCTTTTTCAGGTATTTTCAGCAAAAACATCTTTTCGGCAGAATTCTGCTGAAAATTCTGCTTATTCACCTCTTCTGCAAAATTTTCAGCCTTTTCACCTCTTATTAGCACAAATCTCAGCTGTTTTCAGAAAAAACACTTTTGAGCAGAAATTCTGCTGATTCATCTCTTTTCAGTGCAACTTTCTGCTTCTTTACCTCTTTTCTGCAGAAATTCTGCTGATTCACCTCTTTTCTGCAAAATTTTCAGCCTTTTCTCCTCTTATCAGCACAATTCTCAGCAGCTTCTGCTCATTTCAGCAAAAGTGTCAGTCTCTCCACCTCTTCATTGGGAGAATGAGTTTGGCTCAGTGAGATGAGTAGCTGCCTTGAGACCAGGAGGGCCGGGTTCGAATCCTGCTCATGGCAACATAGGAGGGTTTCTTTCACCACTTTTTAGCAAAATTTCGCCGTCTTTACCCCTTTGCAGTAGAATTTTTTGCTTTTCACCACTTTTAAGCAAAAATCTCTCCTTCTTCACTTGTTTTCAGCGGAATTTTCAGTCTCTTCACCACCATACAACTTTTTGCAACTTTTCATCTTTTTCAGCTTTTCAGCAGACAGCTTCAGCGTTAAGGCATCCACACAGCATTTTCGCAGGAAATGCAAATTTTTCTAGTTATTATTATTCTCCAGTTTCCGCCTGAAATTTTGCAGCGAATCTCGCCCCGCAGTTTTGAGACAAGCTTCATATATGTTACCTCATTTTGTGCGGCCGGATGTGGAATGGTGTGCTATGACTTTTGGTGTTTATGAATTTTATAGTTTTTTAAATATTAATATTTTAGTGAAAATTTTCCCGCGCTCCTCTGCCGAACAGTTTTGACATTAGGGTTACATATGTTAGATCATTTTGTGCGGCTGGAGCTGGACTATTATGTCATGACTTTTGGTGTTCATGACTTTTATAGTTTTTTAAATATTAATATTTTAGTGCAAATTTAGGCCAATTCATCTTTTGGCGCCAAATAAACAGACTTCATTTGTGGTGTGTTGGCGCCATCTTTTGGTCCCATTGAAACAAATTTCAAACTTCATTTGTGGTGTGTTGGCTCTCTCTAGTGGTATGCCGGGAGTGGTACAGCCTGTCTACCCTTATTTGGATACCGTAATGATGACAATATTAATGGCGCGCACAGCCTCGCTGCTTTCAGGAACCATTGGAGGTTTTAAGGTTGCGCGAACCATTGAATAGTTACGGTAAACACAATGGCTTCTATGCTTGGTGGAAAACTCCATATCCCACAATTCATACCACACCTCTGCCGAGTTAAACAATGGCGGCCACCACTTCGTTTTATATGTCTTTTATTAGTGTTTCTAGGTCACAAAATAAACTTTTAAGACATTTTCAGGCGAGAATGTAGGTGTGTAAACTTCAAATATCTGCTTGTTTTATCAAGACATCCCATATTAGCGACAATGCTCTGACGACCTCGGTCCTGCCTGACAGCTAGCCGGCTACCTACCTAGCTAGCTGCCGCACTTGGCTGCAAATGCACAGCGAGGGACTCTCTCTCTCTCCTTTCACCTCCCGGTCTCTCGCAAATGCTCGCACAGAATCGGAGTTACAGCTGGATGTGGAAAAAATAACTGAGTTGTTTGGTGGTGCTATAATGCGGAGCTACAACAGTGGGCAGCTATCCACCGTGTATGACAGAAAGGACATGTCACGACCGCCCGATCGACCGGTGTTTGCTAACGCGAGGTCAATCGTGGATCAGGGAAAGCGAAGGCAGGAGCGTGAGGTGAACTGAATTTCAGGTAAGAAGTTATGACCTGCACTCTATTTGGGTCAGATATAAACCGAGTTTAGGTGTAGTTTATTTAGCAGCAGTTCTCTTATGTGTTGCTGATAGTCGGCTAGCTAGCTAGCGCCGCTAGCATAGTTAGCTCGCGCCGCTAGCGACCCTTCGTGAAAAAGCACCCAGGCTTGGCTTATATTGAGGCGGGTGAAACTCGTGTCAGCACCCGGTCGCTCGCCGACAGTATGTGTTTTAGCTGGATTTATTTTTCGTTTATATGGGCCGATGATGCTGGAAACCGAAGGCAGGAGCGTGAGGTGAACTGAATTTCAGGTAAGAAGTTATGAACTGCACTCTATTTGGGTCAGATATAAACCGAGTTTAGGTGTAATTTATTTTCGTTGACCTTTTACAATCGTAATGCCACGGGAGTTTATATACAGCTGTGTGCGCACTAAGTTACTGACGTTGGACTTTATTTTATTCATTAGGGTTAGTTCATAGAGTTGCCGTGCCGCATAAAATGGAATCGCCCCACATTCAGAGAAAACATTATGATTTATTCTGTCGTTACGAAGCCTCCCTGTCATTCTCTCGCGTGTTGAAACGTCAATCATGAAACTGATCAATGATCGGCTTTTCGCTCTTTATTTATCGCGCTAAACAACAGCAGCACGTTTAAGCTTGATCAGCTGTTGTTAGAATTCTTTGATTTTAATTTCTAGTATCAGCTGATGTTTGCTGGAGCATGAAGATGAAATCAGGAGATGTCCTTACTGAATCATCAGAGCTGAACTGGTGATGGAGAAACAGGTTTACACTTTAGGTGACATGAATGAGTTGAAGGGAAGTTATGAGTTGTTTCTGAGAGACAAAGACCAAGCTCCTTTTTGTGTAGCTGACAGCTGGTAACTGTGCAGGGGCGGATCTAGCAAAGCTTTTGGGGGGAGCTAGGGCATTAACAGAGAAAGGTGGACACAAAGATATACTTTTCTTTCTTATTCTCATATAAAATATTTAGCTTTTATTAAATAGTTATCTGAATCTCACAACCAAAGTTTGTATAATAATACACAGGATTGGCTGTAGACCATTGTTCATAATTCAGAACACTGTGTAAAAATAACAAAAAACAAAAAGTGAATGCATGTGTGAAAAGTGGTCTATAATGTAATGCTTCAAAGTGTGTTCATGCAAACATTGTCGGGTCTGCCGTGGTACAATGGGACTTCTGCTCATGAACCTGTGTGCACAGCGTCTGCAAATCGGCGCTGTACAAAGTAACTTCATCTTTACACAAAACTGTAAGCTGTCATCTGTGAAGCGTGAGTGGTGTTTGTTTTTACCATAGTTCATGGTGGAGAATGGGTGCTCTTCTGAGTTTTGCTCTCTGTAGCCGTATGAATGGCAAACTACAGTGATTAGCAGTGGCATAGGCACACATAAAATTTCTTCTGAAATTTTCGCTTTCTAGTTTGAACTGTTATTCTGCCAGAGCACTCATATTTACAAGATGGCATTGAACGCCTCATGGGTGTGTCAGGAAAACTCTTGTGTACGTATGTTCCTTGAGGGGGTTTTGGAGTCGTTCTTTTTCCACCGCAGCAAAGGGCTAGGAGTTGAAGAGGAGCTGCTGTATGTTTTTGTCATTTATCCGATTGTGAAATAAAGCACATGCAGTGAGAAAGCAACTCCCGGAGTCATCCCTGCCTTGAAGCTGCAACAGACACAACCTCTATAGTTATTTGCACATAGTCAACAACCACTCCCTCCCTCCCTTCCTCTCCCACTGAACAGTTGCTCATTACTTGATAGCTACATAGATAGCTTAATAGATATATCCTACAAGTTCTTCTTTACTCATATTCCTGGTTTTTTAATGTGTTTTTGGTAAGATGCATTGAATTTACACTGTCTTATCTCACACTGATCTGTAGTGTAGTGTGTTTGCATTTATTTAGTATGCATTTCCCAGATTTCTTTTTTTCCTATTTTTTTTAACAGTTTAGCAATTTATCTTGTTCTGCCTCAGATAGAGTGGCCTCATATTGTGTAGTCAAATTCTTCAGAAGCAAATGGGATAATTTTAATGAGTGCCATTTTGAATTGTTTTGTTTTTTAATCATTGTGTTGTTTTTGTTGCTATGTTACTTCATTTTAGGTTAATCAGCACCAGAACCACGATGAAAGTTTAACTGAACAGGAGTTTTTCAACAGCAACAGAGGTAAGCAGAGAAAACAATGAGATAAACAATTCATGCAAATGAAGAATCTGACCAAGATCTGGAAATATTTTGTACTCTGTGTTTTCCTTTCTGTTGGGTGTCATACTGTTTTATTCAACTTCTAACAACAGATGTTGTTACTTACATGAACTAATAACGTGGGAGGTGATTTATGCTGATAAATGCTATCTGTTCAAATGCCATCAATACAAGAGGACACTAACCAACTTTTTATACTTATCCGATTTTGTGCATTCCAGTGCAATGCTGTTAATATGCTGCAAACTATAAATATTTATAAGTAAAGAGCTATTGTTTCTGTTACTGTATTCTAAAGGCTTAGTCCTATTTTTCACATTCACACATATATTTGTTCTCAGATTGGAACTCTGCCAAGATGTATTTCAAATGGGGAAGATCCAGAGTTCGCATTTTCCCACTACTGAGTATCACAGCAATTGTTTTGGTCTCCAATCTTTTATGGAGTTTTTCTGGATATACCTTCTGTCATCGCGAGCCGAGTCTTTGTGGCTGTCAGAAATGTCTAAGAGACAGTGATCCTTGGTTTAATGACATCATCAATGAAGCTCCTGAACCCTTTCTGTCACAGAAACATATACCTTCAGAGGAAGATTTCCTCTGGTGGAAGGTAAATAATAAAAAAAATCAACATATCACTTTTTTGGCTACTGTGGTGATGTTAAAGGTATTATTATTATTATTAAAGAGCAGTATATTCAAGTATGTCATGACATTTAACAACATATTGCTGCTGTAGGTAGTACATATTGTCCTCCCTATCTTTTATTCTTTTAAATATACTGCACTCTTCACCCTCCTGTATTTCTACCTGAAGAATGGTAAAATCCTTACCATTTACCTGCAATGACGAGTTCTGGAAAACTTTTTTAGTTCCTTTAGTGAAAGTTGCAATATCACAATATGAAAGTGCCTCCCTAGGCATAAAACTGGATTATTGGCATTTTTTTTTTTAAAGGGCCAGATTTACTAAATGGGGCAAAATAGCATGTGAGCGAATTCCCACTCATCAGTAAGACAATCAGTAAGGCAATTGTTTTGGTCTGCAACCTTTTATGGAGTTTTTCTGGATATAACTTCTGTCAAAAGAAATGGCTTAATATGGCAATGAGTATTTTTTTTTTTGTTTCTCTCAAGAAAGGGGTAGGGTTCAGGCCCAGGGGTTGAGGTTCTCACTAAAGATAACTTAGAGCTCTGAGGTAAAACTGTGACTCTATCTAAATTGAAACACAAAAAATATTATTTGAATCTACAGTATATGTTTGTGTAAGTACTATTCATAATCTATCATTGCATAAATGTGCACAACTCATATGCTTGAAGAAACTTACAGATTAATGCTGATGTTGTATCTTGCAGATCAGTCTTAAACTTTTCAGAACAATTCTAACTATCAAATGAAAGTAGTGGCATAAACTTCAGGCCTAATAACATTTTTTTGCCTAAATCAGTATGCATTTTTACTCATGAGTTTCAGTGATCTTTCACACTTGTTGTAAATGGTGCATCATAATATTGATGCTGATATGGAAAAAGTCACAGGGGTGGGCATTTAGACAAGATCTAACTGTGAGCTGTGAGCTTAATCAAGAGGAGTGTATGTTTGAAAGGGTCTTTTCCAGACTTACTGGTGACTCATGAACTTGTAATCATTCGGAAATCGTATAATATTTTTGTTCTGTGGGAAAGTTTGATTTTTTTCAATAACTTTCTCCTCTTTGTCAGAACTTACAGGGGGCAAGACTTCAAAACTTGACTTTGTACAATAAAACTCTAGAGAGGCTATTTCAGACAATAACACCAATTGCAGATGTTGGAGAACCTCGCCCTGATCACTGCAGGAGTTGTGCTGTGGTGGGGAATTCTGGAAATTTGAGAGGATCGCATTATGGACCTCTGATTGATTTCCATGATATCGTAATAAGGTAATAATCATTTAACACAAACTCTAATATAAACAATGTTCTTGCAAGACAAAAAATATAATATAATATAATATAATGTAATATAATATAATGTAATATAATATCAATTATACAGAATCAATCGGGGGCGTACCAAAGGCTATGAAACAGATGTTGGAACCAAAACAACTCATCATGTCATGTATCCAGAGAGTTCTACTAGACTGGACAATACCACTCATCTCTTGTTTTTTCCTTTCAAAACACATGACTTTTTGTGGCTCATGAAGGACTTAAATCGAGGGTAGGCTAAACATGGCTACTGTCTTAAAACCTATGTTGCTAGAAATTGTATTGCAACTGTTTTGCTCTGAACATCACATTTTAACTGCTTTGCAACATAGTTTTAGCTAATTGTAAGGAAAAATGCAGTCTAGGTTTTTTTTTTGTTAGAACAACCAAATTAAACAAAACAGTTTTTGAGACAACCCACCAGAGGTCAGCCTTTCTTTTTTTAAACAGCAAAAAGTGCAGAAAGTTATATGAATTGTTATATGAACAACTTAATCTTTTGTTGTGATGTGCTAGTCTTAGGTAATTATTAGCATTTATTTATGTAAACAGTCAGTTCTCTTTCAAATTCAAAAACACATTTCATCTTTTTAACAGGGAAAATGGTGCTCCAAACTTAAAGAAGATAGCTAACAAAGATTTGGTGAGTATTTTAGGTTTACATGAACAAAACTGGCATATAATGATATCTAAGAAGTATAATAATAAGTAATAAATTTAAGCTACCCTTAATTCAGGCAGGCGACAAAGTCAGCTGATTTTACACACTGAACTGGCAAATCTCATATACAGTAGGTTTTACTATTAACCTGATTTAGCTTATCCACCATTGCTACAGATGTGGAAGCCATTTCACAAGTCACTGCACCTCAGCTTTTTCTTTGTTGTAGTATTTGGTGTTTACTCTGCTCTGTATTGGGTATTGTTATGGTTTTCCCACTCTCTCATCTTGGCATTTATGTGTCTGGAAGGTCATGCAGGTCAATGAACAAAGCCATACCACCAAAAACAAATACTGGCTTCTTTTAGCTACAGTGGTGCTAATTTAAAGTATTTTGTGAATTCATTTCAGAAAGTAATAGTTCATAAAACTCAGATTTAAGGCTATGTCTGATTCATAATAGATCTTGATCCTCCATCCGGCTTTCATGAAATATGTTCATCAAGTATGGCTGGGAAAGAAGGGTGCTTATGCATCCACTGGCTTTCTTGCTGTGGTTCTCAGCCTAGTGATGTGTGATGAGGTATGTTCACTTTAAACAATTTGTACATTATGCATCTGACTGACAGTGATGGTAGTTAAACACTGAGAAAACACTGAATTACCAGGAAAGTCGAGAACAAAATCTGCCTTAGACTACATGACTAAAACAGAAATGTATCTATGGTTATTTCAAGAAGAGTCAAGAAGAGTGGACATCCGATGGTTGACACATTTACCTGCAAACCAAAGGCAGCAAGTACGCTAGCTAAAGACACATCCTCTTTTAGGGTTGTGTTTAAAGGTGGTACCATGAGGGATAACAAGTGTTAAAAGTTTTGCCAAATCGAACATGTAGAGCCTACCTGCTTGTGTCAACAGAGCAGCTGAAAGAAGTTTTACATAACTCTTGAATAGCAATGTGTAAAAATGCCAAACTTGGTACTGATCCAATGCCAAGTACAGGGCCAGTGTTGGAGTCAAACAGATTCAACAATTAGTTTTAACTTGGCGAGAACAGTGTAACATGATTTTTGAGCTGAATGTGTTTGTTTGCCTGAAAAGCAATTTTTGTGTCAGCTTCTGTTTAAATGTATTATATAAATAAAATTAAGTTGACATTTAAAAATCAAGGGTTACTACATTCAGAAATTTCCTTAGTTTATGTTTGATGTGTATATTTTTTCAGTTCTAATAAAATATTTTATTTAACATCTAACAGTTTGGCTGAATATATTTAAATGTCTGAATATAATCTGTAGGCAATAGGTCTGCTAAAGTAACAAGTATGATGATCACTTACACCTTGAAAATTAACATTAACTCAATCTAAACATTAAAACATTATTTCATACCAAAATATACAGGCTGTTTGGAAAGTATCACGGCCCTTCATTTGTTATTATTCCCAACTCATTTTTCAGAATTTCACACACAATATGCACAATATAATGACAAAGTGAAAAAGTTTGCTTGAAATTCTCCCAAATGTATTAAAAAAATAATCATGAAGTCATGACACCAGATGAAATCTATCAGTAATTGGAAATCCTGCCACTTAGTGCAAATTAAAATCAGCTGGTTCAGTTCCAACTCGTAAACTATAAAAAGGTGTGTTAAAGGATTTTTATATGTATTCTGCTCTATTGTAGTTAAAAATCCCTAGTTGTTTAGCTTCATTTAAACTCCTGCATACATTGTGTTTCATGACAAAGCTTGCATGAGGAAATACCACAGGTGCCTCCACCCTTGCTGAGTTTGCTGAGATAAGCTTGACCAGTTCCTATTTTTAACTGTTTGAACATATGTTTCATGCTTATCACCTTGTAAGGAGTTGTTTTACACACAAGGGGCACCGACCTGACATATTTTAGGAAGAATCAGTGTATAAATACAGAGGGGACTGATGTCTCAGTGTGAGTCTCCACTGAGATCACCCATGTATATACATGTTTGAGTTGTGTCTTTCTTTGCTTGCTGGAAACGATTCTTTGACATAATTTTTGGTCCTTCTGAGCCGGATGAGAAATAACAACTGTTTTGTTGTGACTCCAAAGCAGAGATCTACACTGATTCCCGACGCTGTGGGGAGCCCGCACTGAAGTCTGTCGACAGCCCTCTCTAGGTAGAGGTGAAAGCCCAAGAGCGTAAAAAATTCGGGTCTTGGCCAGTGTTTTTTATCAGTGGTCCACGGCGGTGGGATTCAGTGGAACGATCTAACGAAACCGGCTGCAGCGACGTTTCAGTAAGGTAAAGAAACCCACACATATACACTCGCGTAAAACGAAGATAGGTTTCACCCGCCGAAAGGGTTGGAGAGTCTGATCCACTGCACGGATCTCAAATAGGACTAATCCGCCGAAAGGATTTGAAATTTAGGGCTTGCCCACCGCACGGGCTGGTAGAAAAGTTAGGGCTTGCCCACCGTACGGGCTGGTAGACTGATCCGCTGAAAGGATCTGCGCGACTGTATATTATATATTTGTGTTTTCTGTGTGTGAAGAGTAAATCATTTTTAACAGCACAGTACGCTGCTGGATTACTCTTTTGTTCTGTCATTTTATTTCCTGTCAGTAGCCAAAGTACTGGTGAGTAGAGGAGAAAGGTTGTGTTCATCACGTAAAACTTACACCGCTCCACGAATAGCGTAGGAGTAGAAGGGTGTGTTAGTTACCACTCCTGACTCTAATACCAGAGACGGCTCTGCAGTTTTGTTGTAATGGGTAATAAAGCTACAAAACTCACTGCTGACGAGCAGTGGCTAGAGAAAAAATGTCCAGGCGCCGGACAAATTAGTGCATGTAGATGGAGGAATCCAAAGAAAACTAAATGTCCCACGTGGGAAGGCAAATGTAGTCCCTCCGCACTAACGCAACTATAAGAAACCCTCCAAACAGAAATAAATACAAGAGGAATGAAGTGGAATAAACAAAAGGTTAAATTAAATTAGAGCTTATCCAATGTGTTCAAACTAACAACAGGCAGGATAACAACCTGTAAACTGGTATTAACAATGAAATATAGTTGGCATGACGAACGTGCCTAGAATGAATAGAGTAAATGAAACCAGATAATTCACACGAAATTATATCAAATAAAAAAGAGAGATGCATAAGGTATATTAAGGCTGTGTCATTGTTCAGCCAAGGAAAGTGTGTCTCCAGCTTGGGTAAGGGTGAAACTGCAGCTCACCCCCAGCCCTGATGGATACATAATAAAATATATATGAAATATTATAATAGACTATTGTATATTTGGAGTATAGTAGTATATTGTAATATACTATTGATGTTATATAGAAATAAGAGAAAATAATTAAGAGATAATAATATTAATAATAATATTAATAGTGACATAATATTAATGAGAAGAAGCATCTTATTCAGTTATGATGTAAGGTGGATAATTGTTGAAGGTAGTCTGAATCAAGCTTAAGGTTTGCTCAAACTCAGTTCAATGGTATATGAGATGAAGAAAATAAAGAAAATACCTAAACTAATCAGGTGCATAGAGGCGCTTGACCTGATTGAAATCCTGTCATCCTAGATGAGACTTTGTTAAGATGAAGAGCAAACCTATACTAACAACTTTGCAGACAAAGTAGCTGCAAAACAAAAAGTGGACACACTGACACTTGACACCCCCACACCAATTCCACTGGATGTCTTAAGAGATGAACAAAAATCGGCACCATTATTAGAGCAAAAGAAATGGTTGAGGTGCGGAGCAATCCTACAGGATGATCTGATGATATGTGATGGGAAACCAATACTACCAAAGTCTTTACACAAAACAGCAGCTCTTGTGACACATGGAGTTACTCATGTGTCAACAGGAGGGAGTATAATTAGTTAAAAACACACTTCTATACATTAAATTTCGAAACTTTGGCAAAAGGATTTATAAGGACATGCATGATTTGTCAAAAGCATAATACACAAGGTAACCTAAGACCAAAAAGAGGTCATTTTCCTGCACCACCTCACTCATTTCATACTATTCACATGGATTTTATTGAGCTAAATGAAAGCCAAGGTTCAAAATACGCCTTAGTGATTATAGATGTGTTCTCAAAATGGCCAGAAATTTATCCTGTAAAAAAGGCAGATGCAATCTCTGTAGCAAAATGCCTATGCAACCATTTTGTCCCAACACATGGCATACCGTCCCTGATAAGATCAGACAATGGAACACATTTTGTAAATGATGTGATTAGCAAGATCTCCGAAGCATTGGGATTTAGTATAAAAAAATCACTGTGCCTACCATCCATAAAGTGCAGGGCTAGTGGAAAGAACAAATGGCACTATCAAACAAAGATTAAGGAAATGCATGGAAGAGACGGGGAGACCGTGGCCTGAATGTATAGGTCTAGTAAAAATGTGGATGAGATTAACACAAGGTTCCCAAAACTTGATGCTGTTTTGAAATAATTCATGGAAGACCTTTCCACTACCAATAACGAATGAACCAGTAAACAAATCAGCTAGAGAGACCACTCTAGCAGAGTGGATGGCAAAGCTACTAGAAAATAAAGAAATTGTGTTGAACAACAAATTGCCGTGTGACTGTTCTCCAGTATCTTGCAGGGCCATACCAGGTGCTCCTAACCACGCCTACTGCATGCAAGATTGCAGAAAGACCATCCTGGATTCATCAAAGCCACTGTAAGAAAGTGAGTGAGAGCATAGACTAGCTAGACGCCGACACCCCTGCCCTTTGGTGATCCGAAAGGTGGAGGAAGGGCTGATCGGGTACATCCCACCCTTTGCTTCTTGCCTTTGGTCTACTTATCAGAGGGGTCAGGTGCGCCAGGTCACCATGAAGCTGCTCCTGATCTCACTGACCCTGGCAGTACTGGCAGCAGGATGCTATTCAATATGGACCAAAAGCATCACCAGAAGAAAGCTTGGACGCATGATAACTCACACCACTACACAATGACATTTCCAATGGCACCTATTGGGTGCAGGGAATGGCCTGGCTATGTGGACAGCGGGCCTATTTCACTCTCCCCAAGAATTGGACAGGTATGTGTGCTCCAATCTTCATATCCGATCACACATTCAAGATAACCAACCGACAACCAATCATACGCAAGAAGGAAGAGGTCAACCAGCTTATCAGCTCTAACAGCACATGACCCAATATGGGGCTCTGACAAACAAGACAGTGAAGAAGGCGCAGCAGCGCCTCTTCTTTCTCAGGAGACTGAAAAGATTCGGCATGAGCCCCCGCATCCTCAGGACCTTCTATCGCTGTGCCATTGAGAGCATCCTCACCGGATGCATCACCACCTGGTATGGCAACAGCACCGCTTACAACCGCAAAGCTCTCCAGAGAGTAGTGCGGTGTGCTGAACGGATAATTGGAGGTGAGCTTCCTCCTCCAAGACATCTACAGGAAGCGGTGCCTGAGGAAAGCGGGAGGATCATCAAGGACTCCAGTCACCCCAGTCATAAACTCTTCAGACTACTTCCATCAGGAAGGAGGTTCTGCAGCATCCGGTCCCGTACCAGCAGACTGAGAGACAGCTTTTTCCACCAGGCCATCAGACTGCTGAACACGTCATAGACACCTCACCCTCACTACTGGAACTTCAACATTATGCACTCCATACTGTACATTAATGCCACTGTTTTGCACATACCTACCTCTGTATATTTTATATTTTATATATCTTATTTTATTGTTTACTCTATTTCATTTGTAAAACATGTATATACACACTCACACACACACACACACACGTAGAAAAACATATTTAGTACACACATTCAGTAATGTATATACCTTTATATATGGTACATATATTTATTACTTTTTAGATTAACCATTTTTATATTTTGCTGTCGCACGTTATTGTATTTTGCACAACTCTGTTGCTTGTGAAGCTCGCACACAAGAATTTCACTCGCATGTACTGTACCAGTGTACCTGCACATGTGACGTGACAATAAAGGTGATTTGATTTGATTTGATTTGACATCCCACAGGAATTCAAGCTTTGGACTACAGGACAGAAAGTGCTGCACTCACTCTTTCCGTGGGTGGGCACAGGAAAAAATGCGCTGAGGATCGAGACATTGAACTACCGGTTTGGGCTGTTCCTGAACGCATCATGTCAAATCAACGACCAGCAGAACGAGGAGATAGATGCCCTGCGAATAATGATCATGCAACATCAAGTAGCACTTGATATTGTGCTGGCTGAAAAAGGAGGATTATGTGTGCTTTTTAACACCACCTGTTGCACTTACATACCTGACAACATACATTCTAGTAACATGACGGATGCATTAAAAGTTCTAAAACAGCTTCAGAATGTGCAGTCAAAAGGAATATGTAGACAGAGGTACAGATTGGTTGAAATGATTGCTAAGTGGCTCGTGGACTGTTTTGCTGTATAAAGGTCTAATATTCATAGGACTCTTACTTATATTATTCTGTGTATTCTCCACATGTATTCTCCCCTGTCTCAGGAAGATGATTTCTAAAATGATTTCCACATCATTGACAGCTTATGTTACTGTACCGATGGATGACAAAAATGATCTGAGTAACAGTGAAGATAACTTTGAAGACGAAGATGTCTATGTGTAAGAAGAAAATCTTAAAGACGACCTGTAAAGCTAGATTGCAATATAAGTAACACATAATGATGACATGTTTGAAAATGCTAGATGCAAGTTCTGAAACAAAGTGTGAAACATGTTTAAATGAGCTAAAACAGGAGGGAATGTTAAAGGATTTTTATATGTATTCTGCTCTATTGTAGTTAAAAATCCCTAGTTGTTTAGCTTCATTTAAACTCCTGCATACATTGTGTTTCATGACAAAGCTTGCATGAGGAAATACCACAGGTGCCTCCACCCTTGCTGAGTTTGCTGAGATAAGCTTGACCAGTTCCTATTTTTAACTGTTTGAACATATGTTTCATGCTTATCACCTTGTAAGGAGTTGTTTTACACACAAGGGGCACCGACCTGACATATTTTAGGAAGAATCAGTGTATAAATACAGAGGGGACTGATGTCTCAGTGTGAGTCTCCACTGAGATCACCCATGTATATACATGTTTGAGTTGTGTCTTTCTTTGCTTGCTGGAAACGATTCTTTGACAAGGTGTCTCATTACCAATGTGTCACACAAACATTTCATGATGTGTAAAACCAACAAGCTCGCTCAAGATCTCCACAACGTTATTTTTGAAAGCATACTGATGTCAATGTTTGAGGAAGAATTCTGCACGAAAGGCCCCAGCTGGATGGTGGAATACATATTAGCCACCCATCTTAATCATCTCTGACATAGATGGACCCGGGAATGTACTTTATATATTTAAGTCACTTAAATTATTAGTTATTTTAGTTATTTTGTATAAGAAAATTGTGTTTGTTGCTTTTATGTGTGTGTGATTATTTGTTATTGCTCGGCTTGTAAGATAACAGAGTCATTGCCTCATAACAAGTATACAATAAAAGGAACATGTTTTCATTTCACCTACCGGTAATGACAAATGTGGGGAAAGCATACGGACTTTACTTCCAAAGATGAGTCTGCTAAGTATTAACATAATGCTTTCAGTAGGGTACAACACTAAAAATGTTTATTTTTATAACATTTTTCAAAATATGGTTACACTATACAGCCCAAAATGTATGACTGAACAATGAAAAGCAATATAATAAAAACATACACTACATACACTCCCTGTCCACTCGTCTGCCTTCACATGCATATGAACTTGAGTGACATCCCATTCTTCTGAAAAGGCTTTTCACAAGGTTTAGGGGTATCTTTTGGGGAACTGTTGACCATTTTTCCAGAAACACATTTGTGAGGTGAGATACTGATGTTGGAGATGAAGGCCTAGCTTGCAGTCCCCATTCTGATTCCCCTGGAAAAACACCAAAGGTGTTTGTTGGGGTCAGCAGTCTGTGCACAAAACAAGTTCCATAAAGACTTAGTTTTGTGTAGAAGAGGTTGACTGGCTTGCACATTCATTTTGGAACAGAAAGGGGCCATCCCCAAAGTTTGGAAGCATGAAATTGTCCAAAGTGTCTTGGTATGCTAAAATATCAAGAGTTCCTTTCATTGGAACTAAAGGACCAAGCCTAATTCCTGAAAAACAACCCAGCACTTTACACTTGACAGAGTGTGTTGGGGGTACATGATGCTCTGTGGTGAGTTTGCAGAATAAAAGGATATTTTTTATTAATTCAAAATCTTTCATTGTCTGGGTGTATGGAGTGGCAGTGTGATTTTCCACTGTCTTTACTGAATCGTGCAAATTCCACAAAGAAAGGCCCAGGCCAGATGGATTCAAGCCCTTTATGCTTCAATCTTCATGTTTTTGGGCAAATTGCTAACCACCATGTCACCATGTGGCCCACTGTGCTTTTGTGTGGAGTGTATGTTCTTCCCATGTATACCATGGGTTCTGTCCGGGTACTCCAGCTTCAAATGTTAGGATGATGTTGGGAGAAACACAGTAGGGCAGGATTAGAACTGAGTATATGAGAGGGACAGTTCAGGTAGAGCAGTTAGAGAGGCAAGATTGAAATCATTTGAACAGGTGCAGAGGAGAGATAGTGGATATACTGGACAAAGAATGTTAAAGAATAACTTAACAGACAAGAGAAAAAACATTTTCTAAACAGAATGGACAACATGTTTTGTGTGGTAGTGTAGTGACAAGACTTTATTCTCTGCAAACACTTCCAGAAATAAGTCATCTCTGATGCTCAACAAACAACCAAAGAAGAGACATATACATCTACTATTCTAAAGTATTTTAATTCTAAAGTTTTGAGGACTGCTTATCTTAATGCTCCTGAGAGAGATAAAAAAGAGGAACGATTACCATCCTCTGAAAAAATTAATTTTCTGTTGCTCATGAAGTTTCACAATGAACTGATATTCCAGCTTTCCGGGATGTTGTCCAGTTCGCAGACGCTTGTTTCTTAATGGCTCATAGTAATGGTTCCAGTTTCCATTCTTGTCTGCTCCAAATCCAAACACACTAACCTGGAGACGCACAAAAGAAGATAATTAATCTCGGATCTCTTTAGCTTAATAATCATTATAGATTATAGGCACTATAGATTTCATTACTATGCTTTACCTTAATGTAGTGTTGGTGATTTTTTTTTCACACACACACACACACACACACACACACACACACACATAAATATTAGGGGTGGGACTCGATTTAAAAAATAATTAATACAACATGAATTAATTATACAATAATTAATTACAGGCTTTGTAATTAATTGATCTCAATTAATCGCAAATGGTTTTTTAAAATTTTTTTTATTTTTATTAAAGGGTTTTAGTGTGCGACAGAATCAAATAATAGACATGGGCATGAATATTGTAAACTCAAGCTATTTTAATTTCTGGAAAAAAATAAAAAGCAGTTAAACTGCATTTCAATTCAAAACAGAGAAATAAAAATATTGTAATACTATTGTAATATTGTAAATACTTGTGGGCCAGGGCAGACACCTGTGGGTGGGTCCCTGCTCGACTGGACCCACCACTGCAGCAGGCAGTCTTTCTCGCTGATGGTGGATTCTGCTCTGTACAAACTCAGGGCCCTGTTACACAGGGCTTCCTCATCTAATTCTGAGTCTAAAGACAATGAAGAGAGGAGGAGGCTCTTTGTCTTTGCTGGCTCCTTTGTGGTGGCATCTTTACACTGTTCCTGCAGCAGGCCTCAAGGCTGGTCTAAACCCCTTGCAAAATACTTTAAATCCTTAAAGTGTAGTTCAAGCACAGTTGCTATCTTGAGCCACATGTTGGGATAGGTCCTTTGTGAAGGCAGTCTTAAATTTCACCATGTAGTTTGAGTCATTGAGACCTCCATGGTGTGATGCAGGTGGCAGAAAGCAGGTAAAACCAAATGAGACATATGTCTCACCTGCAAGAAGCTCAGTCACAAACCTGTAGTAGACAGTTCAAGAAAGTAATTATTAATCTACACAATAACTGTCAACTATAGAGCTTTTTGAAGAAACAGTAACAATAAGTTAAAAAATAGTTTTATTTACCTGCATGGCTCAAAGACAGTCGCCATCTTTTGGAGTTTTACCAGCTCTGATGGAGTTAAAATGACTAGCTTGTGCTTTTGTTTGTCTAAAGCAGAAAAAACAGCCTCTTGATTCTTTAGTAGACAAGAAACCATATCCAGCATCAAATTCCACTCTTGACTTACTAATTTTGGTCCTGAAGCCAATCATTTCATCAAGTTTGAGCTGCCGACTGGGACTGCTAGCGCTAACAGCTCCCACAGTTTCTGTGCTCGCTCCAACATATTTTGCATTTAGATGGTACCGTGAGGTTGAAGTACTTCGGTGGTATGCAAACTCCTTTTTGCACAGTTTGCACAAACCATGCTTCTATCAAGGCTTCCGTCGGGTAGTCTTTTGAAATGAAATTTGCCTCCGATCATTCCTACCAACGTGCTTTCCTCAGATGCTTCCATTTTTGTAGCTCTGATGTGTGCATCTGTGTAATCAGTATACCAGGCCATGATTAGGTGAGCAACGAAATGACATTGTGCAGCCAACTCACTAGAGGGTAGCTGGTTGAAGTAGTTAAGCAGAGGGCTCCAGTGACAATAAAATAATTGACAGGAGCAGCCTCTAACTCAATTCAATAGAAATAAAATGTCATGCAACCAAGCGGTAAGGGAGGCAGAGATGATTTCCACAAGAACATAAATAAATAAACAAAGTCCTCTGAGCTATCAGAGAGGGAAAGGTAATAATATTATTCTGAATGGATGTATGTAGTTCACCAGGGGACATACCAAAATTATGTCAGGAGATAGACTGAGCCCAAAATGTCAGAAATAAATTTGAAAAATTTATAAAAGAAAAATTAAAAAGAAAAATTTTGCAAGCTGACAGACATCTGTGGACCTGCTCTCAGTGTGTCGTTTGTGCTCAAAACATCTCTGCTCCACGCACGCTCAACTCTCTGTACACCGTTATAAGTGTACCACAAAGCCAACCAATCACAGACTTGTATTCTGATTCAAAAATTCTGATTGGCTGTTATGGTCTCCAATCAGCTCACTAGCTACTGCATTCTGGAAACACTGTCCAGAATGTTGCTAAATCCAGTGGAGTGGTTTGGTTTAAACGAGATTAAAACCAACAGTGGTCTTGAAAAAGTATATATTTTACAGAGCCTGTTCTCACTCCCGAGGCGTAACATCCCGACGTTTTGTCACGTCCCGCGGCGTTCCTGAGGAACGCGAAAGGTGACCTTCCACGTTGTTATGGTACGCGGCGGGTTCCAGCCCTGTATTGCAGCCATAAACCTAACCTAACCTTATCTCTAAGCCTAACCATAATCTTATTTGTAACCTTAACCATAACCTTATTCCTAACCTTAACCATAACCGTATCCCTACGCCTAAACCTAACCTTATCCCTAAACCTAACCATAACCTTATCCCTAAACCTAACCATAACCGTATCCCTAAACCTAAACCTAACCTTATCCCTAAACCTAACCATAACCTTATTCCTAACCTTAACCAGCACTTTAATGACGTGAAAGAGTGTTTTCCCAAGCGATTTTAAGGGAAAAAGCAAAGATCTGTAGAGTGATTCCAAACGGTTCTCATGTGTCCGCAGTTTTCCGATGTCGTCACGTAGGAACGCGTTGGGTGCCCGAAAACGTAATATGTTGACGATTTGTCACCTAGCATAAAATGTTACGCTTTGGGAGTGAGAACGTGTTGATTTTACAATAAAATAATTAAACATAATAACCGAAAATGGATAATTTGGGAATAATTTTCGCTTCAAAATTCAAGATTTGCTATTGCAAATTTTTTTTACGTGCGCTCAGAATAGAGACACAAAAATAATGCCATATGTAAACTGTTTTTTAAAAGAGTCTGGCACAACTGAAGTACAAATTAACAGCACTCAGAGTCTCTTTCCAGAAAGCATACAGAATGTTGATTTGTAGTTCAGTTTCCCAGTCAGTTTCAATCCCATTCACTGCTGTTTTTATAATAGGAAATGACTTATTACAAGAGTGTGAGATGTAACCTTTGGAAAGGGTGTTGAAGTTAGAAATCAGGTCTGTGCTCTCATTTAACACCAATGGACCTAATTATGAACAGGTAATTATGAATTATGGTATCTACTTCATGAACCTACCTCATCACACATGTGCAGGCTTAGGACCAAAGTAATAAAGCCAGTGGATGGATACCTGCCCTTCTGTTTTAGCCAGATCTGATGGACATATTTCATGAAAGCTGGACTAAGGATCATCACCTGTTAAAGGTTAATATTAGACTTCAATGTGACAGTTAAAAAAAGTACTATTCTTACTTAATAACATATCATAATCTGAATCTATTCTAAGTCATACTACTCACCAAATCCTTGTTAGAGTTTAAACCCGATTTAGCAGTTTCTTCTTGCCTGTTGAATATACCAAGGGATAAGTCCAAACTTCAAAATACAACTACACTTCAAAATGTGTTGGAGCCTTTTGTTTGTTTGTTTTCTCATTCGTTTACACACACCCATCATGGTCATGAATCCCATGGTAAGTTTGGGCTTTTAATGTTTTCTCTGAACTGTTCTTTTTCCAAGGTGGAATGATTGTATAGTATACATCTTTAATGATTTTGAAAAACAAGAATTAGATACAGAAGTTTACATTTATTTTGGGATTTTCTCTATTTCACAGTTTTAAAAGAATACATATCGGGTAAAATTCTAGATAACACACCCCTACTAATATTATAATTTATAACATTTTAATTATAGTATTATAATATTGCAAGTTGGATGAGCAGATGCTTTTGACAGCAATCACGAGCTTCTGCTATAATTTTGTCTGGACATTTGACCACCCTTCTTGGCAGTAGGGGTATAGTTCATTTAAATTAATTGGTTTCCAACTACAGACCTGCTTCATATTACAGATTTTCAATATGGTTGAGGTTCAGGATTTGGGAAGGCCATTTCAGAAGGTTTGTATGTAGGCCCTCACATCCTGGGCCTGTTGACCTCAGGAAATCATGTGATAGGATGGGGCTAGGTTTCACAGCGGGTTCACCAGAAACCTTGGCTGATTATGACCTACACCCGTTTTCACACCTTGGCTCATGTGATTAGGTAGAGGATCAACAGGGGGTTCATGACCCTCTTGGGGGACACTCCCCTAGGACTTAAATCTGGGACTCTCCACCATTTGACCTTAGAACTGAAGAAGCCTCTCGGATGAGAGGTGAAATGTCTTCAAGCAACTTGAAGAAGTCCAGACGCTTTTCTTTCCAAGCTCCTTAGACTGCGATGACCTGGATGACCGAGAACCTTCACAGACACAATACTGTTGTTAAACCCTTCAAATTAAGCCTCATACTCTGTACTTCTGCATGTAATTGCAGACAGAGGCTGCTCAGTTCACTGTGGTGGTGTACAGAGGTAAAATAATTTTTAAGAAAAGGTATAATTCTCTGTAGACTTGTGAGCATAACTGCATGTAATATTACATATTACATTTGGTTATTTTGGGTTGTCTTTTCTTCATTCATTTTTATTTTTAGAAAATCAGCTGATGTTTTAGGTCATATGTATATAAAAGTATAGAAAATTCAGGATTCAAACAGATTCTTGCAGTTGTACATTCAAGCTGTATTTTCCCGTACAGGTATTTGTCAAAATCATAAATGTTAAATTTAAGAATTTTTTATCCAAATACAAAACTAAATAAACATATTTCGTCTCTAAAACACATACCTTTGAGTAAAGAACCGGATTAACCACTGTAAATCATAGATTTTGAATGGAAAAAACAAAAGATGAGTGGTGTTGTCCAAATTTCTAAAACTGTTTGGGTACATCACATGGTATGTTGTTTTGTTTCCAACATCTCTTTCAAAGCCTTTTGTAGGGGCACGGTTTATTCTAAATAGGATAGAGAATATATTGTACACATTCATCATGTATTCTCTGATACATATAAAGTGAAGGTAACTTTGTAGGGAAAGAAAATATCTTGAGGTTTTAGCAATTCTTACAGGTGTTTAGAGGTAATGCATGCATGAAGACTTTAAAAGGTTTAAAGCTTTTACTGTGTTTGTGTTTTACTCTCACCTTATGACAATATCATGAAAGTCAATCAGTGGTCCATAATGTGATCCATTGAGATTGCCAGAATTCCCAACCACAGCACAAGTCCTGCAAAGGTCTGGGCTGGATCTTGTAAAATTGACTTTGGTTGGGAAGATCTGAAACACCTTGTCCACTATTTTATTGTAGAAAGCGAAGTTGCGTCTGTCATACTGTATGCGCTGACATAACAAAAGTATGTTTTTTAACTTTGTAGAATAGAATGACAAACACTGTAACACATCACCTAGAAATTACTTAAATTGTTGATTTCATTAGCTATTTTGTAATGCCAGATTAATCTGATAGTATAAATTATAAAAAAAAATTATTTTTCCCATTAGCACTGTACATAGAGTAAAAAGATGACAATCACTTATTGTCTTTGAAGTCAGTCATGATATTGGAAAAGGTTTGACTCTGTTATGCAAAATAAATTTGCGTGTACAGACTTCTCGAAAACATTGTATAGTTTTTTTGCGTTTTTCAGCAAAATATATTTAATATATATATTACATGTTTCTGATAAATAATTCTAAATAAATTACAATAAATTCAAGTGTTTCTCTTAAGAGCAACTGAAATATAAATTATAACTTCACAATTATGCGTCTTTTAAAATATTAAAGTTGACATTTACCTTCCACCAGTTAAATGTATCCTCTGAGATATTGTTTGTGGGTGATAAAAATGGCTCAGGAGATTCTTTCGTACGTTCACTAAGCCATTGGTCATGTTCCATTAAACATTTGTTGCAGGCACAAACACTTCCATTCTGAGGGAAGAAGGAATCCTGGTACACAGTTAGAATCCATGAAGATCTAGAAAAAACTCCAATGGTAGTGACGCATAGCAAGACAAAGAAAACTAATGGTTTCCTTGGAAGCATCTTCGCACCCTGATATTCTTGAATGGGGATCTGATCCATGCTGTAGATACATTAGAAAACACAGGATTTACCCATGTGACAACACGTGATCATGCAGAATCACATTATCATTCAGAAAACAAAACACTTTTTTACTGCAATGATATTCAAAATACAACCTCAGCCTGTATTAAACTCTATTCATATTCTAAATGACAATGTCTACAAACATTCTTGAACTGAAGGTAACAGCCACACCTATCGTTTACTTGTATTGAGTGAGATGCAGAGAAAAGAATGGAAACAACACTGTTTCTTTCCTTATCATTTCTTTGTGTGTACTGTGTCAGTCCGCTTGACTCTAACCAGATTGTTGTACCCACTCCGCTGGTAGCTATGCAACAGCCACCTTATTTTTTTCAACTCTTTGTGTTATTTGAAACAAATAAAGAAACTTAATTTGTCTGTGACTCAAGATCACAGTTTGTTCTGGTTCCTCTGCTCCTCATCAACCAGTCCTAGCCTGTATGTCCTCTGTTCACTCTGATAACAGTCAGCCACTCATCTCCTATACTTCTCCGGACTCAGTCATTCTCCTCTGACATTCATCTGCTCTCCAAATCTCATTCCCATCTACTAATAAAACTGTCTTTGAACCAACATTTATCTGCTCTGTACGGTGGCCTTGGGAGGCCAAACGGACTGCAACTTAAGAAAACACCAGCAATAAGAAAAACGCTGCAAAAGCATACAAAACACAACGGAAATAGGAAAAATGACAATGGAAATAGGAAAAAAACAAAACAGAAATAGGAAAAACGACACCAGAAATAGGAAAAAACAGATTTCCAAAAGCACAAGGAAGGTGTTTCTGGGGAGACAATAACCTGACGGACCAGTTGAAGGAACCAAAATATGCTAAGAATTGCGCTGGGAGACACTTATAAGAAGTTGAAGATCTATCGGTGTTATGACCCAGGTCATTGTTGCCGTGTGGTGCTGTTACTTGTCACACCATGCGGGGGCATTGTTTGTACTCTGTGATGTCTGTGTTATGCAAGTTTCCAGGTGGAGGCTGACCATTGGTGGAAGAGGGAATGAGGCCAGCTACAAATTGGGACCTGACTGGGCCGGCAGTCTCCTCCTACTTCCTGTTTCCAGTGAGCTGCGCGGTTGGGGCCCTTCGTGCCGTGTGACAGAGCTAGGCTGCAGTAAAAACAGTGTAGAGAGTCGTTTATCTGGACATGGTAGCTGTAGGGGTGGGAAGCCATTTCTTTTACAACCTTTTTCTCCTGTTTCGGGTAGGGAGACAGGTTAGAGGTTTGTATTTTTCTTTTGGGGTTGACTCACTATAGGTAAGTTAGTTCTGATTTATTTCCAGTGTGTTTTGTTTGTTGTTTTGGCCATGCCCACCCTGACGCTCGCTACCTGTCAAGTTAATAAAACGACTAGTCATTGTAAAGCTGTGGCTGTGTGATTTACTTCTTTTATTATTTTTTTCTTGTGTTGCACTCCAGCGCCCCCGGGCCGGTGTGTAACATAATTGGGGGCTCGTCCTTGCCCGTTTGTGTTTTGTGGGGTTCGTGTAGGCGTGGGGGTGTTTGTTGCTTTGTGTGCCTATTGTTTGGTGGCTGGTTTGTGTTGTTGGCCGCAAATGGAGTTTGATTTGGATAAGTTCGCTAAGGCTCCTACCTTGCAGCAGTTGAACAGGTGTAGGAAGGAGGATTTGCTGCTGCTTGCCAGCCATTTTGATGTGCATGCTCCAGTGGTGGTGAAGAAGGACGACTTGCGGCGGCTTATCGCTGAGGCCTTAGGTGAGCGGGGCCTGTTGGCGGGTGTGGCAGTTGCAAGTGGGGCGGGCGAGGCTGCTGTGGAGCCGCTAGCTCCTTTATCTGCTCTTTCCCCTACTCCTCCTGTAACCTCTTCTTCTGTGGCTCCTCCTATTCCTACGGTGGGGACGTCAGCTGAGGAGCTTCAGCTGATGCTCCGCATTAAGGAGGTGGAGTTGAGTAATCGCAAGTTGGAGGTGGAGGCGATGCACCTTCGGGTGAGAGCGCTAGAGCTGGAACGCCACCCTCCGCCACGTAGCCCTACCCTGCGCCACCCACACCTGGTCTCACCCAAGCTCCACATCGAGATTTTGATGTGGGTAAGCACATTAAATTGGTGCCACCCTTTAGTGAGTCTGAGGTGGATTCGTTCTTTGCTGCTTTTGAGCGTGTTGCTACTGCGTTGAAATGGCCGGAGGAGGTCTGGGCCTTGCTGCTGCAATGTCGGCTGGTGGGTAGGGCTCAGGAGGTGTGTGCTAGTCTCGGCAGCTGATAGTTTGGATTATGATGTTGTTAAGGCTACTGTGTGTTGCGTGCTTTTGAGTTGGTGCCAGAAGCGTGCCGTCAGAAATTTCGGCAGTGTGAGAGAGGGGCTAGCCAGACTTATGTGGAGTTCGCGCGTGAGAAAGGTCTGCTTTTTGATAAGTGGTGTCAGGCTAGCAAGGTTAAGGAGTTTGCACAGTTGAGGGATTTGATGCTGTTGGAGGACTTTAAGGGGTGCCTGCCAGAGCGGGTTGTTGTTTATTTAAACGAACAGAAAGTTGACTCCTTGCAAAGGCAGCAGTCCTGGCGGATGAGTTTGCCTTGACTCACAAGAGTGGTTTTTCGCCTCCACCGCGTCGGGGCCCTAGAGTTTTGCCTGGGGTGGAGGGGCACGATCTCCCCGCTTTCACGGCGTAGTCCTACAGTGGCGGGTGGGGACCGCAGGTGTTTCTATTGTCATGAGCTCGGTCACCTCATTGCTTTTTGTCCAGTGCTAAGGACAAAGGAGGTATCGCAGACTAAAACCACATCTGGGGTGGGGCCGGTGCAGTGTTGTTCTACTGTGGACCGCCCTGGGCCAGTGCCGGATGGGGTTCTCCCGGTGGCGATAGATGAGGTGTTCAGACCTTTTGTCTCTGTGGGTTCTTTGTCACTGTCTGGTGATCCTGCGGACCAGGTTCCAATCACCATATTAAGGGATACGGGGCAAAGCATTCCGTGGCGCCGCGCGTGGAATTGTGCCTTTCTCTCAGCAGTCGTATTGTGGCTCTGATTTGTTGGTGTGGGGAATTAAGATGAGTATTTTGCGCATGCCGCTTCATACTGTTACCTTGTCCTCGCCCTTTGTATCGGGCATAGTGCGGGTGGGGGTGCAAGATCAGCTGCCAATTGAAGGCATTGATCTTATTCTGGGAAACGACTTGGCTGGGGGAAAGGTGTTTCCGGCCACTCCTGAAGTCACTGAATGTCCTAATCCGGATATTTTGTGTCATCCCTCTTCTGGACTTGGCGACTCCACAGTTTTCCCAGCATGTGTGGTTACACGTGCTCAGGCTCGTCTCCTTAGTGACGTGGTGGACATATCTGAGACGTTCTTGGATGGTTCTGACTCACATAATAGCCCTTCCCCGGAGGTAGACGATGAGAAATCTAAGGTTTTTAGTGTAGTATCAGAGGACTTGTGTTTGGCGGTGAACAGGGAGCAGCTCGTTGAGGCTCAACAGTCTGATGATACTTTGTCTGCCTGCCGTTCTGCTGCCTTGCAGCAGGTGGCTGCACCTGGTCCCAAGTCCCCACCAATTTGACCACGGGGTTCTGTTGCGCAAGTGGACTCCGGTGTCTGGGTTAGAGGGTGATGTGGTCACTCAGGTTGTGGTGCCGACGGAGTACCGACCCCAGGTTTTGAGTCTTGCCCATGAGCATCATCTGTCAGGCCACTTAGGGATTAGAAAAACGTATGACAGAGTGCTCCGCTATTTTTTTTGGCCAGGGCTTAAATCTGATGTGGCTCTTTATTGTCGGTCCTGTCATGTTTGTCAGGTGTCTGGCAAGCCCAATCAGGTCATCCCTCCTGCCCCTTTACATCCTATCCCTGCAATAGGTGAGCCCTTCGAACATGTCATAGTGGACTGTGTAGGGCCCTTGCCGAAGACCAAGGCAGGTTACCAGTATGTACTTACCATAATGTGTGCGGCTACACGGTTTCCAGAAGCTATTCCCCTGCGATCGCTCAGGGCAAAGGCCGTTGTGAAAGCACTAGTTCAGTTTTTTTCTACATTTGGGTTACCGAAATACATTCAAACCGACCAGGGATCTAATTTCCTGTCTAGGGTTTTTGCTCAAGTTATGTCTGAACTGTCTGTTAAGCACCGGGTGTCTAGTGCTTATCACCCAGAAACTCAGGGGCATTGGAGCGATTCCACCAGACTCTAAAGGCCATGTTGCGGAAGTACTGTGTTGAAACTGATGCAGAATGGGATGTGGGCCTGCCATTGTTGTTGTTTGCCATTCGAGAAGCCACACAGGAGTCCCTGGGTTTTAGCCCGGCAGAGTTGGTTTTGGGCACACTGTGCGTGGACCCTCACGCCTGCTCCAGGAGAGGTGGCTTGCAGACCAGCCGAGACCCGCGCACAATGTACTTGATTATGTGAGTTCGTTTAGGGAGAGGTTGCACGCTGCGTGTGAGTTGGCACGTAGCTCGCTTTCTAATGCCCAGAGTAATATGAAGGAGAGGTATGATAGGAAAACCCTCAAGCGTACCTTTCTGCCTGGTGAGCATGTTTTGGTTTTCCTACCAGTTGTGGGTTCATGTCTTCAAGCTCGCTTCAGTGGTCCTTATGAGGTTGAGCGCCGAATCAGTGACACAGATTATCTGATTAAAACCCCAGATAGGCGGAAAAAGTCCCGGGTCTGTCACATCAACATGTTAAAGAAATATGTGGTCCGTGAAAAGACTCATACCAACATGGGCTCCCCTGTTGTGACGGTGGGATCACCCTCCTACCAACCTGAGGTGGATGGGTTGCATGAGCACCAGGAACCAAGTTCTGGGGCACGCTTAGAGAATTCTAAAATCCTGGAGGATCTTAAGGCTCATTTGTTTTACTTGGATGAGCCCCACAAGCAGGACATATATAGTCTGATTTGTGGCCATACCATGCTTTTTAGTGACAAACCGACTCAAACCACCGTGCTTGAGCATGATATAGATGTTGGTGACCACAGGCCCATTAAGCAGCATGCCTACCGGTCAACCCAGTAAAGCGGGCTGTTATGAAGAAGGAGGTGGAATACTTGCTGAAGAATGGTTTTGCGGTCCCTAGCTTCAGCCCCTGGAGTTCACCTACCCTTTTGGTGCCTAAATCTGACCAAACTCCACGCTTCTGTAATGATTACCGCAAAGTAAATGCCGTCACTAAACCAGACTCTTTTCCGCTCCCACGTATGGATGACTGCGTAGATAGGGTGGGGTCAGCCAGATTTGTCACAAAGCTGGATCTTTTGAAAGGTTATTGGCAGGTGCCCTTTCACAACGGGCGGCTGAGATCTCTGCTTTGTGACACCAGACCACTTCCTGCAATATACTGTGATGCCGTTTGGGTTAAGAAATGCTCCGCCACGTTCCAAAGACTGATGAATACGGTGCTATTGGGTGTCCATGGCTGTGAGGTTTACTTAGATGATATTGTAGTTTATTCACCAACATGGCCAGAGCACATGGACACGCTATGGGAAGTTTTTGCCCGGTTGAAGGATGCCTGTTTGACAGTGAATCTTGCCAAGTGCGAGTTCGGCAAAGCTGTGGTTACCTATCTGGGGAAACAGGTGGGACAGGGGCAGGTACGCCCTCTCACGGCCAAAGTCCAGGCCATTTTGGATTTCCCAGTACCAACAACACGGCGTCAACTTCGCTGCTTTTCTGGGTATGTGTGGCTACTACCGTGGGTTCTGCAAAATTTTGCCACAGTGGTTACTCCCTTGACTGCGTTGACAAGTCCGTCACACCTCTTTTTGTGGAACTCTGACTGTCAGGAAGCATTTGACTCAGCCAAAGCCCTGTTGTGCAGTGCCCCAGTGTTAGGTGCCCCTGATTTTACTCGCGCGTTCAAGTTAGAGGTGGATGCCAGTGCTTATGGTACAGGTGCTGTACTTTTGCAGGAGGATGACCGGGGAATTGATCACCCAGTGTGCTACTTCTCAAAAAGTTCAATAAGCATCAGATGAATTACAGTACAATTGAGAAGGAGACTCTAGCGTTACTTTTGGCCCTCCAACATTTTGAAGTGTATGTCAGTTCCAGCCCCGCACCAACTGTTGTTTATACTGACCACAATCCCTGGTCTTCCTTTTCTCGCATGCGAAATAACAACCAGCGCCTTATGCGTTGGTCCTTATTGCTGCAGGACTTTAACATTGACATTCATCATCTCCGAGGGGCTGATAATATTGTGGCCGATGCACTATCCCGAGTAGAGACCTAGATTCAGCATCTCTTAAAGGGTGGAGATGCTTGATTTTAGATAGGGGGTGTTATGACCCAGGTCATTGTTGCCGTGTGGTGCTGTTACTTGTCACACCATGCGGGGCATTGTTTGTACTCTGTGATGTCTGTGTTATGCAAGTTTCCAGGTGGAGGCTGACCATTGGTGGAAGAGGGAATGAGGCCAGCTACAAATTGGGACCTGACTGGGCCGGCAGTCTCCTCCTACTTCCTGTTTCCAGTGAGCTGCGCGGTTGGGGCCCTTCGTGCCGTGTGACAGAGCTAGGCTGCAGTAAAAACAGTGTAGAGAGTCGTTTATCTGGACATGGTAGCTGTAGGGTGGGAAGCCATTTCTTTTACAACCTTTTTCTCCTGTTTCGGTAGGGAGACAGGTTAGAGGTTTGTATTTTTCTTTTGGGGTTGACTCACTATAGGTAAGTTAGTTCTGATTTATTTCCAGTGTGTTTTGTTTGTTGTTTTGGCCATGCCCACCCTGGACGCCGCTACCTGTCAAGTTAATAAAACGACTAGTCATTGTAAAGCTGTGGCTGTGTGATTTACTTCTTTTTATTATTTTTCTTGTGTTGCACTCCAGCGCCCCCGGGCCGGTGTGTAACAATCGGTTTAGTGAGGAAAGAAAATATGAGAGGTAAGTGTGTTAGCCTAACTATTAGCCCAATAATCCGTCATCAGTATTATATGAATCATGATAAAATACAGCTACCATGTTTTGGGTTCCTGCAACTGGTCCGTTGGGTTATTGTCTCCCCAGAATGTATTTTGCTTATATTTCTTATCAAATGACATTAAAGAAAGCAGAGATTCATGCAATGCCCTGGCATCCTTAAACTGGTGCGTTAAGTCATCAAACTGTGATTTAACTGAATATTTTTTATCGTCTTTCATTGGCTCTTTAAGAGATGTAATATCACTTTTCATTTTGTTTACATGCTTTTTTTCAATCTGCTTGGATGGTTTCAATTTTGTTTGCAAGTACTTTCTCAGTGAGAACAATTAATCTTTTATTCTTTTCAGGTTCCCCAACAACAGATGCAGTTTGAGATCCACTCATTTTAAGCATTCAACATAAGGAGCATGGCAAAATCCAAAATAAAAGCAACAGCAATACCTTCAAACTCAGTGGGTGGCTATACTTCAAGAGATAGATGAGGTCATCCACTAACCGCGAGGCTGGTCATTCGATCCCCGTCTGCTCCAGTCTGCTTGCCAAAATATTAGAAAATTAATTAACTAGTCATTTTGGTGTAAAAAGAAAATGTGTGTTGTCAGAAAATCTGTCATATTTTAGTGTGGGTTAATGTTTTTCCCCAGATATATCTCATGACCTCTTTGAAAAAAATTAACACTGTAAAGATTGCCCTTTGTCTTCATGTGTTAATTGCCGAGAAATATTTTACATTAGCCAATTTAAATGAAGCAACTGTAACTTTTCCATTTAAGTAGTCTGATCAAATGAACCATCTTCATCTTGTGCCACTCAACTACACAAGCAAGAGAACAATTGGAGGAAATGGACATGAGAACTGAAGCCCTCTGAGATTTCTTCCTCTTTTCATTGGAGCCAAAGTTCCTTCTAATGAACCAGCATGGCAAATATTCTGTGAATTAAGACATTGGATCAACTTCGATCCCTCCGGGAAAGTAGAAAAGCACTATATAAGAATCAGTTCATTTAACCATTCCATTTACATAGCTTCTTTAAAAGAGTAATCCTTCATGCAAACTGTTATAAAAATTTACTCCATTCAATGGCAAAGGCACCAGTTCCAGACTTCACAGGTTAAGAGGTTTCAGCACTGCCCATTGATGTACTGAATGAGGACATTATACTGGCAGTGAAACAGAAACTTAATGTCCATCAGGGGTGAATATCACATAGTTTCCTTCAAAGTAAGTTATGCAAAATATACATACTATTTTGAACAATTTTTGGAATATATTATGAAAAATTTTTAATAACTTTATTGTGGCAATCTTTCCTTATATGGGTATAGCATCTTTGAGACATTTGCTGTCCTTTTTCTCTATTTAAAATGATTTAGCAACTGTTAAGATCATCCCCTTGATGTATACTCTCAACTTCAACTATCCTAACTTAGAGAGATCAAATAACCTTTTAATGTACTGCAGGAACTGTTTGCGGAGATGAAACAAAAAGAAAGGGTTAGAGTCTGTAGTCTAGCATTGGATCAGCCAAAGAGACATGTGAATACTACATTTTTTTTGTTTCTTTTATAGCTTCTTTGTATTAAGATACACTCCAGTGAAGTGTAAAGATTTTTTTTTATTGTTCAAAGGGTTCTGTCTGTCATATTCAGCCATGTTTGTGTTCGAAATGTTGTTAATGTTAATGACTGTTACATTATCAGTCTCGTGTTTTAAAGGTGAGATGTTCAATTCAGCATATTTTTGAAGAAGAGGGGTTGGTGAGGGTGGATGAGGATTTGGGGAGGGGAATCGTTTTGCTTAATTTTATTTGGTGTGTGTGTGTTTTGTTTGTTTGTTTTGTTTTCTTCATCTTTCCCTTTTACAACTATCGTGCAAATGGCAATGAAGACTTCAGTGGTTTTTTTTCTAACATAAAACGGAGCCTTTGTTTTAAAAACAATACATAATAAATTTATTACGAATAAATGCGTGTATATTTCTAGCAAGCTGTTTGTGGCACAATCTATCAGGAGGTGGGATGGCGTGTGTTTTGTTGTTGTTGTTTTTTTGTCATTTCTTTTTTTCGGAGCAGCGGGGCGGGGCTTTGATCCTCGGGACTCCCCGACACACAGACGCAGCATCAGGCGTTATCAGCTGGGGCTATTTACAGAGCGGCGCGGCTGTCGTCTGGTGTTGGAGTTATGTGTCACCCACAAGTACTAATGTGTCAGTTGTGCTTAGTGTCCAAGTCTACGACGGTCAAGGGATCCCTTTTTGCCTGTCTTCCTTCCTTCAGCTTGCCCCCTTTTCTCTGGCCGCAAAACTCCCCCCGTCCGCCTGCACCGCAATCAACCCGCACTGCCATCAACCGGTGCTTGAGTAGCCTCAGCCACCAGCTCCACGCACCCCTGTCCGAGCGTGTAAATAAACGTGTAACAAGTACGCTCTACAACTCTATTCCTCGTGTAATTATTGTCTTCCCTCTCACCGTGGCCGTGCACTAGCCACTTCTCTCTTTCCTTCCCCCGTAGAACGCTTGAGCATGTCCGCCAGCTGCCCCCCTGTTCCCGGTATTGAATTGTTGCAATATTCTTTCACTGTAATTAAATCTGTTTCACTACTGCCAAACGTGTCTGTTTGATCTGCTACGTGGATCCACTCGAGTTATTCCTAATATAACCTTGGTTTTTCCTGAAAGAAATCATCTTTTTTAAGTAATAATTTGAAGGAGGACATGAGAAACCAATTTGCAGTTGGGTAGAAACTGTATTTTATTACACTGACTAGAAAGTACAAGTTAAAAGAAGTTAACAAAATTGCATGTAACAAAATGAACTAAATCAAAGAACTGTACTTGGAACTCAAACTATCAGGTTTTACCAAAGTCAAAAATCGAGTTGTACTAAAGTATGTGTGTGTGTGTGTGTGTGTGTGTGTGTGTGTGTGTGTGTGTGTGTGTGTGTGTGTGTGTGTGTGTGTGTGTGTGTGTGTGTGTGTGTGTTTCAGGTTTTTATTTAATGATGAACAAAACTTTTACAGTTGAGTGTTCCCAAAGTGGTAAAGGCGACAGTGGTTCAGGGGGTTGGGACGCTCATCTTGTAACCGGAAGGTTGCCGGTTCGTTCCCCAGCTCTGTCTGTCTTGGTCGTTGTGTCCTTCACCCTACCTACCTACTGCCTGCTGGTGATGGCTAGAGGGGCCGATGATGCGATATGGCAGCCTCGCTTCTGTCAGTCTGCCCCAGGGCTGCAACTGCAGCTTGCCTCCACCAGTGCATGAATGAATAGTGGAATTGTAAAGCACTTTGAGGGTCTCTAACATCCATTATTATTATTAAGAAAAGATAAAGGATACAACAATCCGTTAAAGGACTGTGAGAACATGGAGAGATGGAACAATCACAATTGTACAAATAAAAAAATACATACACAATAATAAAAGAAGATATATAAAATAATTTTTAAAATGAGCTATTAAGACCACTTTTCACCACATTATCTATAACGGTGGGAAAAGCTAATTTGTCAAGAAAACTATTTTTGGGAGAAATCACTTTGACTTTCAGATGTCTACAGCGTTTCATAAAACTGTTAAAAAAGCCTCATTTGTTTATATACAAAGACGCAATTAAAGTCACCTCCTACTATGATGTTGTAACTGTTATGACTGGACAAAGTAGTGAAAAGCTTAGTGAAATAAATCCTCGCCATCCCAATCTGGAGCGTATACTGATTTTAAAATAACGGCAGTTGAGAACGAGTGACCCCGAACTATTACAAAACGCCTTGCTGGGTCTGAAATTATTTCCTTTGACTGAAAAAGCACATCTTTATGTACCAAAATCGCAGCGCCCCTGGCTTTAGCAGTAAAATTGGAATGGAAAATCTAACCAACTCACTTTTGTTTTTTGAGTTTTATCTGACCATGTTTCAGATGTGTTTCCTGGAGAAAGGCAACATCCACGTTTAACTGACGAAGATTATCGTCATTTTTTTGTCTCTTCACCATATTATAAACACATTTTTCATTTAAAGAGACAAAAGTGATTTTTGCTTTGTCTGCGTATATTCACCGTATGGACATTATGAGTGCTAATATCTCACGGAGAACTGGAATCAAGGTAATGTGGAAGAATGACTGCGAATGACTCAATATCATAGGAGCATTAACAAAAAAATGAACTGAAAAATGATTCTGTAGGCTTTTGCAGTCTGTAGTCAGACCCACTAAACACTTTATACCTCCTTGAACTAAGTTATTAACATGAATGAATGAACTAAAGACACAACAGTCACTATGGAATGAAACATATAATATATCGAAATCCAAAATATTGAGAGAGACAATCATCTCTGCTCACTGAGTTTATGATAGGTCCTCTCCTGCGCCGGTGTTGTGCCAAAAAGTGATTGTCTGCCAGAAAGTGATTGCCGTCCGCGGGAGCGCGCGCAGCCGCTTAAAGCTGCAGCGCCCGGATTACTTGCGTTGACAGCTACTTCCGTGCAACTGATATAACGTGGAAAAAAACCCAAACACATTTACACCTTTGTTATCAGGCAAAGGTATGCATTTATGGAACTTTAACGTGTCTTGTAACCGAATTATGACGCTTGTCAGAAGGTTGCTTTCAGTGTGTAGCACAGTCACGAATGACTACACGCATCACGGTGGAATAATTAATGCCTACAGGTTTAGTATGTCTACTTGCGTTGTTCATATTTTTTTATAAGACTGTCGAATAGTAGTTAAAACAATAAAGACCTATTGTGCCAGTATCACCATGACTCTTTCTTGTTTGTTCAGAATAACGGCTGAGAACATGCCATTTTCAACCTGCCAAAAAGTGATTGCCGCCTATATCTTGTCACTGAAACAATATTTCTGCTTCAAACTTGACTGATATCATTCAGAAGGATCATATGTGACACATTATATCCCAAATAGTCTCTAAGCAGGGGCGATTTTAGCCCATTTTGGGGGGTGCTTCAGCACCCCCAAAATGAATCAAAGCACCCCCAAAGATTTCTTACTTTTTTTGGACAATATTTGCTGCTTGTGTGACACACTGCTAAAAATATAAAAACCATACAGTAAATGGTTGAGACATAACATTTTAACAACAAAAGTATAGATAACCCCCCCCCAAAATGGTTTGTTCCAGCTCGCCTCTCCCCTACTCTGGCTCTAGCGCTGTTGCTGCCAGAGCGAAAATCAGCGACATTTGACCGTCCTGTTGCTCCCATTGAAATGTATACAGCCTATTTAAAATCTGAAACTTAAAATTGTCCGTAGCCTACTGTTGTTACCGCTGTCCTGTTTGAAATGGATACTAACTAGCTAGGGATGGGTATCGTTTAGGTTTTATCCGATACCGGTGCCAAACCGGTACTTTTGAAACGGTGCCGGTGCTTAAACGGTGCTCAAACCGGTGCTTAAAGAATCGAGAACACAAAATTGGTCCAAAAACCTCTCATGTTCAGCTTTTTTTTTGTAAAAAGATAACAATGTTAGCCTTTTCTGCAGCTATAGGGCATATATGGTATCACTCTTGGCTGGAAGAAGTGCTTAAACAATGGAAAAAACACAAACTTTGTCCAAAAACCTCTCATGTTTAGCTGTTTTTTTTGTAAAAAGATAACAATGTTAGCCTTTTCTGCAGCTATAGGGCATATATGGTATCACTCTTGGCTGGAAGCAGTGCTTAAACAATGGAAAAAACACAAACTTTGTCCAAAAACCTCTCATGTTTAGCTGTTTTTTTGTAAAAAGATAACAATGTTAGCCTTTTCTGCAGCTATAGGGCATATATGGTATCACGCTTGGCTGGAAGCAGTGCTTAAACAATGGAAAAAACACAAACTTTGTCCAAAAACCTCTCATGTTTAACTGTTTTCCACTTTTTCTTTGGTCATTTTAGCCTTTTTGGCCAGGGTGAAGGGAGTATCTGCCATCAAACAAGAAGACAGCCGCATGTAACTACAACGGTGTTTGCTAGTTCACCTTACATGCATTAATGTAATAATGTGGTTAGCGTACTCAACGTTAATTACACACGAACAACATGAAGCTACTCACGCAGAGGAGAACGGCTGCTGCTGCCATCATCATCCGTCATCATTTCTGCTACACTGGCAGGGCTAGGGGCCAGGACTCTCCTCTTCGGGTTTTTGGGGGATGTTGCTAACTCCGGGTCCAATAACAGGCACCACACCCACAGTAGATGTGCACGGTGTGAGGTCTCGCTGCAAGCTATCAAACACGGCGCATTTCTCGGCTTTAAAAAAAACGCTATGCGTCGCCAGGTGTTTTATCACATTTGAGGTGTTACCTCCTTTGACAGTATCACAGTATCAGCTTAAAGCACTTGTTGCAGGCTGCTGAGTTTGCATCTTTTGCTGTGAAGTACAGCCAGACTTTTGACCGCTTAGCCTTGGGCATTTTTAATCTGTAGCTCTGCTCTAAAAGAACGTACGTACCTGGCCCCGCCTACTATCCTCGGAAACGTAAAATGATTGGCTAGAATTGGCTCAGGAAAAAAAAAGCACCGAAATAAAGCACCGAAATGTGCGCTGCTTTTCGGTCTGGTTACTACCGTTTATGTCAGAACCGGTGCCATAATGGCATCGGACACCGGTACCCATCCCTATAACTAGCTAACTGACTGAATGCCCATTAACCTTATAACTCCTGTTGTGTGTGTTTGTGTGTGTGTGTGTGTGTGTGTGTGTGTTTGTGTACAGAGAGACAGCCAGGTTCATAATGGATATAAGGAAGTTTTTTCAAAAAAAGGAGCCACATTCAGGTAAAAGTGTAAAATCAAATGATCCATCAATAAAGGATAATGTTGGATCAGTGTTTCAATATTTATATCTTTTATTAGATGTTCATGTGGTTTGGTTATTTGCCTTTTGGTTGAAAGTACACTGAGAGAGGACTTTTTGTTAGTGATCTTAATAGTATTTTTTTCATATTAATGTAATTTTTCATCTAATTGAATACAATCTATTTGTGTATGATTGTCAGTCCAAAGAGGGAGAGAGGAAAGAGGGGAACGTGAGGAGAAAGTACAAGGTCAGGAAGAACCAGGTAAGAAAACAGACAGGGAGCAGTGACAGGCAAAACAGAAGCTGTTAAACTGACAAAGAGAAAAAACCTGATTTTACTCATACAATCAGGAAGTTGTGCTCTCCCTATATTAAAGCTGCTATACTGAATCTGCAAAACAAACTGGGTTGAAACATTTTTGACCCTCTTTAACAACATTCCAACATAACATTATCATTGCTTGGGGAGATTAAAATTAATGATATATATTTTTATGTGGTTCAGCCACAACTCTATTAAAACCTCAGCCAGTAATAGGTAGGCTAACTTTTGGACCGTCCAGTTGTCTGTATGACTGTCGCAGTACGTACATCACATTTGCGCACTATCAGAAAGTGCCAAACAGCACCACCTCACTGGTGGAGTGAGGAGCTGTAAAGAGAAGCAGAGTGCTCTGTTTATATTCTAAAAATGTTTTAAGCTGGCTTGTTTCAAAGATTCTGTACTGCAGCTTTAAATGTTTTCCAAAAGCACACATACACTTATCAGTGTTTCTCAAACTTTTTACAGTGTGTACCACCTGATAAAAATGTCAAGTCTCCCAAGCACCACTATGAAAGCATGAAACTCATAAATCTCACAACACAAAATTAGTATTATTAAATTAGTAAAATTAGTATCTGCAGTAAAGATTTTTATTTGTAATAATTTATTCTGTTTTGGGAGTGTTTTTTATGTATCTGTATTATATTATACATACACATTAAAAGTGAATCTCGGTCCAAAAAATGCACTCAGTTTACTTCTTACTCACTATGAGCATCATTTGTCACGGTCCTGAGCCTGCCGACTCAGCGTTTTGTGTTTCCTTATGCTTTTGTTCATTCCGAGTATGTATTGTGTTGTGATTTGCCATTTGTTAGGTTTCTGTTCTTTGCCTGCCTGCCCCCACTTCTCTGTGTTCCCTCCGTCTGTCTATGGTGTCACACTGTCTGCTTGTGTATCTGTCTGTTTAGTTCAGTGTCTTGTCTGGTTCTGTGTCTGAGTTTCCTGTTTTATTGTGAAGGTCTCCGTCTGATGTGAGTGTGTTCTATTTACGTTTCCCCTGTCCCGTCAGCTCTGAGTTCTCCCAGCTGTGTTGCCCTCCTGTTTCTCATCCCCTGATTACTGGTGTGTGTATTTAAGCCCTGTGTGTTCTCCTGCCTGTTGCTGGTTCGTCTGTGTTCCTCGTCGTCATGTTCCTCGTCGTCATGTTCCTCGTCGTCATGTTCCTCGTCGTCATGTTCCTCGTCGTCATGTTCCTCGTCGTCATGTTCCTCGTCGTCATGTTCCTCGTCGTCATGTTCCTCGTCGTCATGTTCCTCGTCGTCATGTTCCTCGTCTGCGTCTCTCTGCCTCTCATCCCTTTTGGTATCTTCTCAGGTTTGTTATTTAGTTTTCCCAGTTTAGGTTTCTGTAGTTATTGTCCTCCCGCATTGCCTGTTTTACCACCACTCCACTTTGTAAATAAACGTCACTAGCATTATCATCCACTGCTTGCATTTTGGGTCCTTTCTCCCTCCAACACCACACGGCTCGCCTCGGCAGCCGTGACATCATTCATTATTCTCCCCCAGTAATTAAGCTTAGGATATGTTTTTTTTTTTTTTTTTTTATTCCAATCCATTCTTCTTTTGCAGCATTTAAATAACCTTTATCAGATTTGATGGTTTTGTTACAGACAAAAAAAGTGTTTTGCTCTTCTTTCACAATTGTGGGGATTAAATTGTGTTAAAATGTACAAAACAGTAATGTCATGTTTTGAGACGAGGACCCAGGCACAGAGAGACTTGATGAATTTAAGAATCATATGATTTAAGAAAGAAATTTGCAGACTTGCACAGAGTAAAATTATGATGACTGATAACGGAGATGAAGACAACAGATGATGACGACAGGGAGAAACACGGGACAGTCAGAGAGAACTTGGGACAACTGGAGACATTTAAGGATGCAAGGACTGACAGAGACAGGGAAGAAGTCTCATTGTGACGTGTAAAGTTTATCTTGCCTGGCTGGGCAGCTCTCTGGGTGCTCAGCACCCCCAAAGCTCTAATCCTAGAATCGCCCCTGTCTCTAAGAAATGCTTAATAACTTTTAAATGATCATTAATACCCATAATATGCCATTTTTATGTTGCCAAAAAGTGATTGTGGCCTATATCTTGTCACTGAAACAATATTTCTGCTTCAAACTTGTTGGGTATCATCCGAAAGGGGTATATGTGACATATTATATCTCAAACAGTCTCTAAGGAGTGCTGAATAACTTTTAAATGATCATTAATACCCATAATATGCCATTTTCAGCCTGCCAAAAAGTGATTGTGGTCTCTAACTTGTCACTGAAACAATATTTCTGCTTCAAACTTGCTGGGTATCATCCAGAAAGGTTACATGTGACGCATAGGAGCCCAAACAGTCCTTTATAACTGCTGAATAACTTTTGAAAGAACATTAATACCGATAATATGTCATTTTCAACCTGCCAAAAAGTGATTGCCGCCTATATCTTGTCAGCGAAACAATATTTATTACGCACATAATGACATGACATTTCTTTTTAAAAATGAAAATAAACACTTTATAGATTGTATACATTGTCTTATCTAAATATAAGGAGAATTTGACGTTTTTAAATGTTTTCATTCATGCTTTCATAAAATATTTCGGATGTTTTAGAATATTATTTTTTCGTTTCCCTTTAAAAAATGTTTTTCCGATTTAAATTTACTCAACATCCTGTTGTGTTGCTTAGAGCTCAATTGGTAGGCCTAAAGTGCTTCAATTAGCAGAGTGTAAGCAAAGCCTTACAGAGTCATGGACCCCACTCTTTATGCCGATATCCTGTCGTTTAAAACCAATGGAACCTTGCCCTAGTGGGTTTTCCACCACACAAAAGTGTAATTTTTGTCGAAAAGCAAAGAACTTTGAGGTTCAAGGTGAGTTTGTCGAATGTTTTATGTAAATTTTAGCTTTCCACTGTTTGCCAAATTTGAGTTTAATTAACAGCTGCGCACAACAGCGAACAAAAGTAGGGCATCCTAGTTACGTCTCTTGAGGAATACATAATATTTGTCCTAAAACATGTATAGTGTGTGTTCTAATTCCCAAGTGACCAACATCATCGCCATCACCGCCATTACTAGGTGTGACGGTGTTGTAACTAGTACTGGCTAGCATTAGAAGTTCATAGTGTTTACAACTTAATTCTGTTTGAAAAATTACAATGGGGATTTTGTTAATGACACCAACAAGATATTATTGTTGTCTTGTAATTTTTCTAAAATGAAAAACATAATTTGAAAAAAAGGGAAAATTTAGAAAAAAAAAAAAGCAATTTATATCGTGAGGTCACGTGTTCTGTTCGTGTGTTGTTTTTTATTTTTCTGTGCTAATAATACACATGTCAGCAATACAACAGTTGCTCCCCCTTAATGAAGTTTTTAATTTCAAGTAAACAGAAAAATGCCCTGCTTTTGATTTTTAAATGCGTGCATTAGCTCATAACTGTAATTCATAATGAACTATGGTGTGTTATTCAGGAAATATTTATAATTAACCATTAACTCTTTGGTGTGGTACATTGATATTGTGGAAATAATTCTATTTACACATAAACATCATGTGTTTTTGACCATGTTGCAGTACTGTAATAATTCCACATTTATGACTATATTATAGCTGATTAAAACTACTCATGTATTTCTTTGATTTCTTACAGATGGCGAGTTGTACTACATAAGGTACAAAGGCACAAATCGCTGCATTAAGGCAAAAGTGCTGTGTGGGCCCGACAAAGCCAATGAAGTTTTCCTTGACTTTCATGCCAGCAGTGGTGGTTCGCACTGTGGCCAGACTAAAACAAGAGAAGCAATCTCAAAAAAATTTTATTGGCCTGGAATGTCAGAGGACATAAATTTATGGGTCTGTATACAACTTGATTATACATGCATATTGTTTGTCTTGCAAAATGTCCTTCATTGTCTTAAATTTCAAGTTAACAAGTGTACTAGTTAGCTGTCGATGTCTTATACGTTTTGTATCAGAAAAAAATTAAAAGTCTTTTTATTGACATTTATAGGATTTAAATAATTATACTGATTATATTATAATAATATTATTTTATTTATTTTGCCCTCCTTTCAGGTGACTCAGTGTCTGGCATGCCAGGCCAGCAGTGTCATCATTAAAAAGGAGGTGGAGTACACACCGATACAGGTAAACATTTTAGGTGTATTTTTTCCTGTAAATAGTTTGTGACATAATACATAAGATAAAAAACACTGATTAAAATTCAAATTACTATATTGAAAATAAGGAATTGCTAATGATTTCTGTGTTTAATAGGTCAACCAGCCATTTGAGCTTATTGGAATGGATTTAATTGGTCCATTAAAAATTACTTCAAATAACAACCAGTACATATGTGTACTTATTGACTACTTGATAAAATGGCCCCAGGCATATTCGTTGAAGTCCAAAAGCGCTGAAGAGGTAGCAAAATGCATTCTGAAGTTCTTTTACCAGTTTGAAGCACCGAAGCGCATTCTAATGGACCAGGGGAAGGAGTTTGTGAATGAAGTAAGTAAGAAACTCCTAAAATCCATTACTCAGTTAGAATTGAATTAACTGTCAAGCAAAGTGTCATCTTGTTTTACTAGTGTAATGTGGTTATTTCTTTATGAATTCAGATCAACCGAAATGTTTGCAAAATCCTAAACATTCAAAGGAGTCTCTGTGCCCCATATCACCCACAGACAAATGGGTTGGTAGAAAGGATGAATGGGACCATACAGAGGTATAATGTTATTTACGGATTTCATATGTTTATATTTTTAATTTGGTTTTCCTTCATATCCCAATAACTGCTTTGTTATTTAATTTTGTAGAGCACTTTCCAAGTTGGTAAATGAAAAGCCAGAGGAATGGGACAAACATTTGGATGCTGTCATATTTGGCCTGAGAACCAAGCCCCATATGACCACTAAGTACTCACCCTTTTTTTTAATGTTTGATAGAGAGGCGAGGTACCCTACTCAAATCCCAGATGAATACAGAGTAAGTTATTTTAAAAAACATTGTTGGATTAAATACATAAGACTTTAAATTTCTTTTCTTTTCTTTTTTTAGATTTTCATATAATAACACATCCCTTTTTCTACATCTTACAGGTGGACAGCAGTGTGGAGGACATTTTGTCTGTTGAAGAGGCAACAGAAGAAATTCTTAAGCTGGATGAAGTCCTTCAGAATGCTATTTCCAATAGCAAAAAAACACAGTCAAAATATCAAAACAAAAATAAAGGCAGACCTAGTCCGAGTTTTACAGTCGGCATGAAAGTGTGGAGGATGAACACGAGGAGCCAGCAGAGGAAAGGGGGCAAGTTAGATCGAAATTACCTCAGCCCATACACAATTGCTGCGATAGATGGAAAAAGTGTGGATCTTTTGGACAGCAAAGGTGTGACAATACCAAAAATTAACATTGATCATTTAATGGTGTTCACAGAGGAACAGCCAAGAATTCCACATAAGTTGTCTAATGCTTCTTCTTCTGAGCCATCCACCACTACCACATCCACAGTCGGGCCCCCAACCACCACGTCCACCTGTGAAACATCCACCACCACGTCAGCCTCTAAACCATCCACCACCACGTCCACCTCTGAAACATCCACCATCACGTCAACCCATGAACCATCCACCACCACGTCAACCTCTGAAACTTCCACCACCATGTCCACACCTGGGTCAGACACCAATGCATTGTCCAGTGCCGCTCTGGGCATGATGCATGCCTCCACTGCCTCTGTAAAATCCACAGTAGACCCCTCGATCATCAAGAGTGTGTTTATTCATTTTAAGAATTTCAGCTCCCAAACAGAAAAAAAACAAACTAAAAACCAGCAATAAACAATTTAAACATAAAGAATCAAAAAGAAAGAACAATACAGTATCCACATCTGAACCAAAGAGTAAAACAGTGAAATGTGGATTATTAAATATTAGGTCTCTCTCCTCCAAGTCTCTGTTAGTACATGACTTAATAATTGATCAACAAATCGAATTACTCTGCCTTACAGAAACCTGGTTGCAGCAGGATGATTATGTTAGTTTAAATGAATCAACACCCCCGAGTCATTCTAACTACCAGAAACCTCGAAGCACAGGCCGAGGGGGCGGTGTGGCAGCAAATTTTCACACCAGCCTATTAATTAACGAAAGACCAAGACAGACTTTTAATTCATTTGAAAGCCTGATGCTTAGCCTCGTCCACCCCAGCTGTAAAACTCAGAAACCAGTCTTACTTGTTATCATCTATCGTCCACCTGGGCCTTACACAGAGTTTCTCTCTGATTTCTCAGACTTTTATCTGATTTAGTGCTCAGCTCAGATAAAATAATTATTGTGGGTGATTTTAACATCCATGTAGATGCTAAAATGACAGCCTCAACATGGCATTTAATCTGTTATTAGACTCAATTGGCTTCTCTCAAAATGTAAAAGAACCCACCCACCACTTTAATCACACTCTAGATCTTGATTTAACATATGGCATAGAAACTGAAGATTTAACAGTGTTTCCTGAAAACCCTCTGCTGTCTGATCATTTCCTGATAACATTTACATTTACAATAATTGATTACACAGCAGTGGAGAGTAGACTTTATCAAAGTAGATGTCTTTCTGAAAGCGCTGTAACTAAGTTTAAGAATATAATCCACCCACTGTTATCATCTTCAATGCCCTGTACCAACATAGAGCAGGGCAGCTATCTGAACGCTACTCCAACAGAGGTCGATTATCTTGTTAATAATTTTACCTCCTCACTACGTACGACTCTGGATACTGTAGCTCCTGTGAAAACTAAGGCCTCAAATCCGAAGTACCTGACTCCGTGGTATAATTCTCAAACACGTCGCCTAAAGCAGATGACTCATAAGCTGGAGAGGAAATGGCGTGTCACAAATTTAGAGGATCATCATTTAGCCTGGAGAAATAGTTTGCTGCTTTATAAGAAAGCCCTCCGCAAAGCCAGAACATCTTACTATTCGTCACTGATTGAAGAAAATAAGAACAACCCCAGGTTTCTCTTCAGCACTGTAGCCAGGCTGACAAAAGTCAGAGCTCTACTGAGCCAACAATCCCTTTAACGTTAACTAGTAATGACTTCATGAACTTCTTCACAAATAAAATTTTTATCATTAGAGAAAAAATTACCAATAATCATCCCACAGATGTAATATTATCTACAGCGACTTTTAGTACCATCGATGTTAAGTTAGACTCTTTTTCTCCAATTTATCTTTCTGAGTTAACTTCAATAATTAATTCCTCCAAACCATCAACGTGTCTTTTAGACCCCATTCCTACAAAACTACTCAAAGAAGTCCTGCCATTAATTAATTCTTCGATCTTAAATATGATCAACCTATCTCTAATAATCGGCTATGTACCACAGGCCTTCAAGCTGGCTGTAGTTAAACCCTTACTTAAAAAGCCATCTCTAGACCCAGCTGTCTTAGCTAATTATAGGCCAATCTCCAGCCTTCCTTTCATATCAAAAATCCTTGAAAGAGTAGTTGTCAAACAGCTAACAGATCATCTGCAGAGGAATGGCTTATCTGAAGAGTTTCAGTCAGGTTTCAGAGCTCATCACAGCACAGAAACAGCTTTAGTGAAGGTTACAAATGATCTTCTTATGGCCTCTGACAGTGGACTCATCTCTGTGCTTGTCCTGCTAGACCTCAGTGCAGCGTTCGATACTGTTGACCATAATATCCTATTAGAGCGATTAGAACATGCTGTAGGTATTAAAGGTACTGTACTGCAGTGGTTTGTATCATATCTATCTAATAGACTCCAATTTGTACATGTAAATGGAGAGTCCTCTTCACCCACTAAGGTCAATTATGGAGTTCCACAGGGTTCAGTGCTAGGACCAATTCTATTTACATTATACATGCTTCCCTTAGGCAGCATCATTAGAAGACATAGCATAAATTTTCACTGCTATGCAGATGACACGCAGCTCTATCTATCCATGAAGCCAGGTATCACAGACCAATTAGTTAAACTGCAGGAATGCCTTAAAGACATAAAGACCTGGATGGCCGCTAACTTTCTGCTTTTTAATTCAGATAAAAATGAGGTTATTGTACTCGGCCCTGAAAATCTTAGAAAATGGTATCTAACCAGATTCTTACTCTGGATGGCATTACCTTGGCCTCCGGTAATGCTGTGAGGAACCTTGGAGTCATTTTTGACCAGGACATATCCTTCAACGCACATATTAAACAAATATGTAAGACTGCTTTCTTCCATTTGCGCAACATCTCTAAAATTAGAAATATCCTGTCTCAGAGTGATGCTGAAAAACTAGTTCATGCATTCATTACTTCCAGGCTGGACTACTGTAATTCTTTATTATCAGGATGTCCTAAAAACTCGCTGAAAAGTCTTCAGCTAATCCAAAATGCTGCAGCAAGAGTCCTGACAGGGAGTAGAAAGAGAGCATATTTCTCTGTTTTGGCTTCCTTCATTGGCTTCCTGTTAAATCCAGAATTGAATTCAAAATCCTGCTCCTCACATACAAGGTCTTAAATAATCAGGCCCCATCTTATCTTAATGACCTTGTAGTACCATATCACCCTATTAGAGCACTTCGCTCTCGCACTGCAGGCTTACTTGTTGTTCCTAGAGTATTTAAAAGTAGAATGGGAGGGAGAGCCTTCAGTTTTCAGGCCCCTCTTCTGTGGAACCAGCTCCCAGTTTGGATTCGGGAGACAGACACTATCTCTACTTTCATGATTAGGCTTAAAACTTTCCTTTTTGCTAAAGCATATAGTTAGGGCTGGACCAGGTGACCCTGAATCCTCCCTTAGTTATGCTGCAATAGACGTAGGCTGCCGGGGATTCCCATGATGCATTGAGTTTTTCCTTTCCAGTCACCTTTCTCACTCACTATGTGTTAATAGACCTCTCTGCATCGAATAATATCTGTTATTAATCTCTGTCTCTCTTCCACAGCATGTCTTTATCCTGTTTTC
Organism: Oreochromis aureus; assembly: GCF_013358895.1. Lineage (NCBI taxonomy): Eukaryota > Metazoa > Chordata > Actinopteri > Cichliformes > Cichlidae > Oreochromis > Oreochromis aureus. The sequence continues at coordinate 8,806,655 of NC_052962.1, read as the reverse complement.
CTTCTCTCACCCCAACCGGTCGCAGCAGATGGCCCCACCCCTCCCTGAGCCTGGTTTTGCTGGAGGTTTCTTCCTGTTAAAAGGGAGTTTTTCCTTCCCACTGTCGCCAAAGTGCTTGCTCATAGGGGGTCATATGATTGTTGGGTTTTTCTCTGTATGTATTATTGTGCGATCTACTGTACAATATAAAGCGCCTTGAGGCGACTTCTGTTGTGATTTGGCGCTATATAAATAAAATTGAATTGAATTGAATTGAATTGAAGAAGTGCTAAAATTATTGGGGTTTTCGGAATAGCATTTACTGACTACGTAGTCTTTAACTGTTGATGCAGAATGTTTATGAGTTGTGGGCTCATGTATTCAAAAGTTCTGTCTATCGTGTAGTCGTAAAACAAGATTGATGAACAGTAACATACAGCTGAATAGCCCTGAGGATGTGTTCCTTAAACCTGGAACACTAATGTGCAGTTAGGTAATACTGTCACTGTCACTTTTGCATTAGTCTAAATCACAAAGCATTCTGAAATATTCATAAAATATTTAACTTAATGTGCAAACTGACATGTAATAACCTAAGGAACACTAAAACTGATCTAATATTATCTTCTTCTAGTCAGCTGAATTATTATACAAAAATTTAGAGTTGGTGTTGTTTTTTTGTTTTTTTTTTGGGTGGGGGGGTATTTTTTTGTTCTAAGGTCCATCCAAATACAACATTATTTTTTGTAAACACTTCACAGATGTGACAGATGCGTCGGAGGGAAATAAGATGTATGTCCTCCTGTCAAAAATCAGACCATACAAGATATTCTTTAATGACATTTACAATACAGCTCCCCAAAGGGAACTAGAAAGTGAGGTAAAGTGACATTTCTTTCTTTGTCTGTGAAGGTTCTCAGTCATCCAGGTCATCGTAGTCAAAGGAGTTTGCAAAGAAAAGCGTCTGGACTTCTTTGAGTTGCTTGAAGACGTTTCACCTCTCATCCGAGAAGCTTCTTCAGTTCTAAGGTCAAATGGCCGAGAGTCCCAGATTTAAACCCAGTGGGAGTATCCCCCCAAGGAGGGACAAAGGACCCCCTGGTGATCCTCTAATCACATGCGCCCAGGTGTGAAAGCGGGTGTGGGACCTAATCAGCCAGGGTTTCGGGTGAGCCCATTGTGAAACCTGGCCCCACCTTGTCATGTGAACTGAAGAAGCTTCTCGGATGAGAGGTGAAACGTCTTCAAGCAACTCAAAGAAGTCCAGACGCTTTTCTTTGAAAACTCCTTTGACCATTTCTTTCTTTCTTTTTTTTATGCTTACTGTTTCCAACAAAAAAATTTTGTAGCATAACTAACTTTATTAAATTTATTTAAAAATTTAAATCAATTATTGTGAATCTCTTGTTGTAATTCCAGGTTATTAATGCTTATCTGACTGTCTTGGTAAGCAAATTCAACCAAGACAGTGCTGAAAGAGCATTTGTGGTTGACACCTATGAAATGACACGGGTATGGAAGCGGAATAAGCCAAAAACTAAGGTATTAAACAATATTCTCTCATTAAGTTGTCCTTAAAAGCTTTGTAATATGTATTATCAGTGAGGTGGGTCTATTTAAGTTGTTTTTTTAATGTGTTACAGATTGACCCAGTCTTCTACAAGTACAGTGGCTTGCAAAAGTATTCGGCCCCCTTGAACTTTCCCACATTTTGTCACATTACAGCCACAAACATGAATCAATTTTATTGGAATTCCACGTGAAAGACCAATACAAAGTGGTGTACACGTGAGAAGTGGAACGAAAATCATACATGATTCCAAACATTTTTTACAAATAAATAACTGAAAAGTGGGGTGTGCGTAATTATTCAGCCCCTTTGGTCTGAGTGCAGTCAGTTGCCCATAGACATTGCCTGATGAGTGCTAATGACTAAATAGAGTGCACCTGTGTGTAATCTAATGTCAGTACAAATACAGCTGCTCTGTGATGGCCTCAGAGGTTGTCTAAGAGAATATTGGGAGCAACTACAACATGAAGTCCAAAGAACACACCAGACAGGTCAGGGATAAAGTTATTGAGAAATTTAAAGCAGGCTTAGGCTACAAAAAGATTTCCCAAGCCTTGAACATCCCACAGAGCACTGTTCAAGCAATCATTCAGAAATGGAAGGAGTATGGCACAACTGTAAACCTACCAAGACAAGGCCGTCCACCTAAACTCACAGGCCGAACAAGGAGAGCGCTGATCAGAAATGCAGCCAAGAGGCCCATGGTGACTAGACGAGCTGCAGAGATCTACAGCTCAGGTGGGCGAATCTGTCCATAGGACAATTATTAGTCGTGCACTGCACAAAGCTGGCCTTTATGGAAGAGTGGCAAGAAGAAAGCCATTGTTAACAGAAAACCATAAGAAGTCCCGTTTGCAGTTTGCCACAAGCCATGTGGGGGACACAGCAAACATGTGGAAGAAGGTGCTCTGGTCAGATGAGACCAAAATGGAACTTTTTGGCCAAAATGCAAAACGCTATGTGTGGCGGAAAACTAACACTGCACATCACTCTGAACACACCATCCCCACTGTCAAATATGGTGGTGGCAGCATCATGCTCTGGGGGTGCTTCTCTTCAGCAGGGCCAGGGAAGCTGGTCAGAGTTGATGGAAAGATGGATGGAGCCAAATACAGGGCAATCTTGGAAGAAAACCTCTTGGAGTCTGCAAAAGACTTGAGACTGGGGCGGAGGTTCACCTTCCAGCAGGACAACGACCCTAAACATAAAGCCAGGGCAACAATGGAATGGTTTCAAACAAAACATATCCATGTGTTAGAATGGCCCAGTCAAAGTCCAGATCTAAATCCAATCCAGAATCTGTGGCAAGATCTGAAAACTGCTGTTCACAAACGCTGTCCATGTAATCTGACTGAGCTGGAGCTGTTTTGCAAAGAAGAATGGGCAAGGATTTCAGTCTGTAGATGTGCAAAGCTGGTAGAGACATAACCTAAAAGACTGGCAGCTGTAATTGCAGCAAAAGGTGGTTCTACAAAGTATTGACTCAGGGGGCTGAATAATTACGCACACCCCACTTTGCAGTTATTTATTTGTAAAAAATGTTTGGAATCATGTATGATTTTCGTTCCACTTCTCACGTGTACACCACTTTGTATTGGTCTTTCACGTGGAATTCCAATAAAACTGATTCATGTTTGTGGCTGTAATGTGACAAAATGTGGAAAAGTTCAAGGGGGCCGAATACTTTTGCAAGCCACTGTATATTTTGGGAGTTGTCAATGAAGGTCATCACTGGATGCTGGTGGTAATAATTTTTTCATACTTCATGGTCATTTGCGTATAGACTAGTGGGTGACAAATTACAAGAAAAATATAAATACATTTTAAAACATTCTCCAAGTTGGACAATTGGAGAATCATTTGCAATTAAGACAAGACACAATGTAGAAGAGCATATTACTAAGACATTGTATGTCTTTTTAAAATTTATTTCTCACCCATCTTGATCTTATGTTCAAGCATCAATTAAGTAGTGCATTCAGTGTGCCTTGCGAGACACAAGTACATCATCAATTTTATTTATTTGTAACTCTAGTCCTTCAACATTTAGGTGATCAAACCTGGAGAAAAGAGAAGCGTGTTTCTCGATCCACTTGGTGAAAGCCAAAGGAGAGTCAAACAATGCCAGGACATTTCAAGGTAAATTTGTCTCTGCATATATGTTAACACAATGTAAATCCAGTAGAAGAGAAACATTTAAAACTCAGAAAGTGACATTATAAGTTACCTTAAAATTGTAGTAGTTGCAATGATCTTTAAAATAATCTGTCTAATGCATCCTCATCTCACATTTCGGAGCTGCTGGATGTTGCCAAATATACACAATCTGACACATTCCGTTTATTTTTAAGTCTTTGATGTAGAAGTTATACGCTCAAAGACAATCATTTTTTAAAATATATTTTAAAAAGTATGAATTCCAAGCATATTACTTTATTGTATTCAACAGTCTTGTTGAAATATCACAAATCTCTCAATTAGAAAACTCAACTTTTTCTGTTTCGGAGCACTGCACCTTCTGTGTATACAGATGGCTTATGTAATTACATTTGTAAGTTATGCCTCATTTAATCGAAAACACAGTTTGCTGGAATCCTGGGTCTCTCGACCCAGTGTTTTGAGTTGTCTTGTGTCCCTGTGATTTTGTATTATGGCTTATGTTCAAAGCTCACTTTGTAACTCCGAGTTTATTCTATAGAGAAAAATGTCATATTTTGGGGTTGTTGGATTATGTTTGGTTCCCAGATTATTTAGTAATTTCCTCCTGTGTAGCTGTCCTCTGTGTATCCCGCTGTATGACTGTTTATGTAGTTAGGTAAGTTCTTGTGCCTTGTTTCCCCTGCTTGTGTTTTCTTCCACGTTTCCCCAGCCCGTTATGTCTGTCCTCCCTCATGCTCTCTCTCCCCCTCCTGTCTGCATAAGGTCCCAGTCTTGGGTCACTATTTTCATTTCAGTGTCCTCCCTGTCTTGTTATGTGTAATTGTTCCCATCTGTAGTCCCCGTACGTTCACACGTCCCTCATTACCTTCTGTGTATTTATGTCTGGATATCTCTCTGTTCTGTGTGGCGTCATTGATACGAGCGTTTCCTTGTGTTTTCCCTGTGTCTTAGCTTTAGTTCATCCCAGTGAAGTTATTGGATCGCCGCTTGCCTTTCAGTGTTTTAAAGTTTACCCCGTGTGTTGTGAGTCCAGCGTTCGGGTCCTCGCCTGCCTACACACAGCTACTTCTCAAATGTCATTCTTTCTTCCTTCATTTGCACTATTTATACATTTGATATAACCGTTTATGCTTGAAATTTTAATGTTATTTTTTAGAAGTAAAGTTCATGTTTTAACGCACTAATTTTTATCTTGTTATTCTTTCAGCTGATTCATGTGGGGGTCAACACTTTGGATCATCTGCCTATATCTCATACTATCCCTACATACTTATCTGTCACACCAACCCTCTGCATTCGCTTCTTTACCTCTCTTCTGAATTGTCTGTTGCTTTGGATGTTTAACCCCAAGTTAAATTCATAACTCGCCATCACTACCTCTACGCCTTACACCTACCAAGCAGTCATTCACACAAGAAAATTTTGTCTTACTGTCATTTGTCTTCTCTCCAGGGCACCTCCACCCCTCCAGGCTGTCTTTTAAAACATTAAAATTTTTGGTGGATTTTTAATTTCTATTCTCACAACCGATCACAATGTCATCTTTGAACATGACTCAATGGAGATTCCTGCCTAACCTTATCTGTAAACGTAGAACCAAACATCAACATGGCAAAGAAGAACGGGCTCTGACACAATCAGTGATGTAATCCCACTGTCTTTCTCTTTACCAGTCATAGTGCGTACATTGAAATTCCCTATTCTGACCCCCACAGTAATGCATGTCTTTCTGTTACCGCCCCACTGGCATGCTGCCCCGGAACATATATTCCCCTTCTCTTCCTCTGTGTTTACCCAACTGTAGCACAGTTTCCACCTTCTGGTCAACAACACTGGTGGGTTTTTTTTTCTAATTTGGCCAAGATGTCCACTGGATGTCCTTCCCCTGGCTTGTACCAGTACCCCACACGCACCTTACATGTCTAAGTTTAACATGTAAATCGTTTATACAGAACAACTTATTAATCCTTACTACATATGTCTTTCAGGTTTTTCATGAGACACAGAGGGCTTAATGCATCAAGATGGGCATGCGACACACTGCCTCATCCTATTCAACAGGATGCAACTTCATGTGGTGCCTACGTATTGAAGGTATGTGTAAGAGCATGACTGAAATAAACATAATGTTAGCTTTTGAATAAAAGGCATGCAGAATCTGCAGCAATAAAGACCAGCTCTTGGACCACAAATTATGATAAATTATATGATCAAATATACATATTTTTCACAATTACTTACATTAATTACCATATGTCAATGGCCATGAGGTTGACTTCATAACTACTTGCATGGTATAAAAGTAAACATTTATAAGATTTCAGCTTTCAATATTTTCTGTTCTGAGTATGTAACCGTCTATAGACTTCAATTTTCCTTTTGAACTTCCTCAATTCCTGGTGCGAGATGCTGTATTGCCATCCCTGGTTGTAAATGGTCAGTTATGTCGTGTTTATGTAGTCCCCCTACCAGCTGTAGCAGTCAATGCATTCTCTGGTATCATTCTCTGGTATGTATCAGCTAGACAATTTGTCCCAGAGAACTGCCACTCACTAAATTAATTGTGTTTTTGCAACCATTCTGTTGTCAGATGTTTGTGTGAAAATCTCAGTAGATCATTAGTTCCACAAATGCTCAGCCCAGCCTATCTGCAAGTAACAACAATGCTACGCTCTAATTCAATTCAGTCTACTTTTTTCCCATGCTGATGCTCAATGACAACCTCCGAAGTTCATTTTGACCTTGTCTACATGCCGCAATGTATGTCTGCCATGTGACTGGCACGTGATTAGGTATTTCTGTTAACGAGCATCCTTTTAGGTGTAACTAATAAATTGTCCAGTAAGTGTATATGCATATGTCAGCTACGATGTCTGAACATTTAGCATAAAGCTTTGTCTTTGACTTAGAATTAATCTTGTATTTTCGATTTCTCATATTATATAAAAAAATATGTTAAGTCTTGTGTTAGTAATGTCAGTTAGGAATTACTTGATTAATTGATTGATTAATACTTTATTTATCCTGAAGGAAACTACTTGAGTGTTATGTTAGTTAATGTTATCATCTATATCCCATTGTGTAAGCCAGTTCTTGTCATGTAGTTAGTATGACATGTATTTCTTGTCTGTGTTTCATGTTGTCAAGCCTCCTTTGTTGGTTCGTGTCATGTCTGCATCTTGTTATGCTTGCTGCTTTACTTTGACAGTCCTGTGCTTCTTTCTTCTTAGTGTTTAATTTTACTCTTCTACTGTGATGTCATAATTTTCATTTCATTTAGCTGTTTCCCTATATGTTTCCAATTTCCATGATCACCTCCTGTCTGTATCTCAGACCTTTTTCTTCCTTTGTTTTGCTGTCAAGTCATCTGTGTATTTTACCTTCACGTCTCATCACAATACTCATTGTAGTCATCATAGATAAGATAAGATAAGATAGGATAGCATAGGACAGGGGTGCTCACACTTTTTCCGCATGTGAGCTACTTATAAAATGACCAAGTCAAAATGATCTACCCACTACAAAAATCCAAAACATATACTTATTTATAAATATATTGAGGATTCTTTATATCTACAATGTATATACATGCATAACCGCAATATCCAATATTTCACAACACAATTAACTATGTAAATTTTTTGTCATTACCTGAGTTTACTCTGATGACTTGCACTGAATTGAATCAGCCAGGGATGCATAGTCCGGACAGTAGCTGCTGACGGCCAGCCTCAAACACACTTCCAAATGTTCATCAGTCATGGTGGAACGGTACTTGGACTTAATGATCTTCATGTGGGAAAATGATGACTCACATAAATAAGTGGAGCCGAATAATGCAGTCAAAGAGGCAGCACATTTCCTCATGTTGGGGTACTTTACTTCTGTGAGTAAGTTCCAGAACTGTCCATGATCTCTGGACTTCAGCTCAATGTCGGCTTGTAGTGTCAAAATCTGATCTTCCACTCCAGAAGAGTTCAGGTGAAATAGTTTTGCAATTTTTGATGCGAGTGAATCGACCTCAGCATCTTCCCGAAAAGGATAGCACATGAAGGTAGCGACTGGCTCGAGCAAAGAAAAGTCTTGAAAGCGTTTGTCAAACTCTGACAGACAATTGTCAATCTGCTCTGTGTAGCGTGCACTGTCAAGTTGCAAACAGGCCATCCTTGCATCTCCAGCTCTGACGCCAGGTTTTGAAAGTTTATCAAATCATGGCGCTGCAGCTTTAAAGAGAGATGTTGCATCTTTCGTTTGAAAGCATTAACTGAGCTGATCATGTTGATCACTGTTTTGTCTTTTCCTTGCAGCTCTAGATTAAGGTCATTCAACATGTTTGTCAGATCGGTTAAAATGCCAAGTCTAACAGCCACTGACCGTCATTAAGTTGCATGTATTCTGCTTGTCCAGCTACATGGAAAAACTCCTTAATCTCCGGACAGAGCTCTCGAAATCTTTGCAGGAATTTCCCTCGACTAAGCCACCTCACGTCAGTGTGTAGCAACAACTCAGAGTGGTCGCAGTCAGCCTTCTCCAGATGTGCACGAAATAACCGTCTTTGAAGAGATCTGGCGCGAATAGAACAGGCGATCTTCGTTGCAACATTCATGATCTCCTTCATGTTGAGCATTTTAGCGCATAACGCTTGTTGGTGGATTATGCAATGGTAATTTAGGAAGTCTGGGAAAGCATCGTCCTGCCTGCACTTGGCAATAACTCCATTCAAGCGGCCAACCATTGCGGGTGCTCCATCTGTGGTAATAGACACCAATTTGTACACTGGGAGCTGGGTTTTCTCGATAAAGTTTTTGAACGACTGAAATATGTCCTCTCCTCGCGTCTGTTCTTTCATGGGCAGGACTGTTAATAGCTCTTCTTTTGCAGTGATATCAGTAAACACCATACGAATGAAAATGCACACCTGGGCTGTGTCACTCACGTCCGTAGATTTGTCCAACTGCAGTGAGAAACACTGGCAATCTCCGATGTCCTTCCAAAGTTGCTGGGTTAAATCCTCCGCCATGGCTTCACAGCGCCGTGTAACTGTACTTCTTGACAGCTGGAGAGCTTTGATCGAAGATGTTATTTCTGCCTTATTTTTAAAGTCTCGGAACAATGAGTCAGCTGCTTCAACGAATGCCTCTTTTACCATCTCTCCATCTTGAAAAGACTTCTTGTTTTTAACGATGATGTGACTCACCCGGAACGATGCTTTGGTGGCGGCTTTCGCTTTTGAAGTTTGTTGTGTGAAAAATGACTGCTGTCCGGACAACTGGGATTTTAGTTCCTTCACCTTTTTCTTTCTTAGCTCGCTTTTCGGCGGGAATGTAGTGTCGTATTTTCCGTGAACAGTTCGAAAATGCCGCCCACATTTCCTTCTTTGGCATTGCGATGGTAGCCTGGCAGATGAGGCAAACGCACTTCGAAAATGACATCGTGAAAAAAAAGTCCTCCTCCCATTCCGTATGAAAGTGATACGTTTTTGTCTTCTTACTTGGTCCAGCTCCCTCACTCATTTTTAACCCTTTCTTAGGTTTAAGAGAAAAAACCGAGAGCTAAAAATTGGAGTTAACTCGCTGACTAGCTTGTCAGTTTTACTACACTTCGCGCCGCTGTTTGCGCATGCGCAGCGACCTAAGCGTCAGAAAAAGTCTGATGTCATCTGACTGGCTTCCCTGTATCAATCAAGTGACGGGCTGGATGATAGGCTGGCATCTATTTTTTTAATGCCATGCGATCTACCAATACTACCTTTGCGATCGATCAAATTTTTGCGTTACCTCAGCTCAAGTAGGTAAAGTAGGTATCAGAAGGAAAATACAAAAATACCAATAAATACAAACAAATATAAAATACACTTTATACAACGGTAGCATACAAAGTATGTGCTTATGGATGTGCTTGTGGAAATATCCAAGACATAAACTATATAGCTTAACATAACTATTCTACCATTACTGTTCCTGTGAAGTAATAGATATCTATACGTATAGACATGTACATGAACACACACGTAGACACTAAATATACAGGGAGTGCAGAATTATTAGGCAAATGAGTATTTTGTCCACATCATCCTCTTCATGCATGTTGTCTTACTCCAAGCTGTATAGGCTCGAAAGCCTACTACCAATTAAGCATATTAGGTGATGTGCATCTCTGTAATGAGAAGGGGTGTGGTCTAATGACATCAACACCCTATATCAGGTGTGCATAATTATTAGGCAACTTCCTTTCCTTTGGCAATATGGGTCAAAAGAAGGACTTGACAGGCTCAGAAAAGTCAAAAATAGTGAGATATCTTGCAGAGGGATGCAGCAGTCTTAAAATTGCAAAGCTTCTGAAGCGTGATCATCGAACAATCAAGCGTTTCATTCAAAATAGTCAACAGGGTCGCAAGAAGCGTGTGGAAAAACCAAGGCGCAAAATAACTGCCCATGAACTGAGAAAAGTCAAGCGTGCAGCTGCCAAGATGCCACCTGCCACCAGTTTGGCCATATTTCAGAGCTGCAACATCACTGGAGTGCCCAAAAGCACAAGGTGTGCAATACTCAGAGACATGGCCAAGGTAAGAAAGGCTGAAAGACGACCACCACTGAACAAGACACACAAGCTGAAACGTCAAGAGTGGGACAAGAAATATCTCAAGACTGATTTTTCTAAGGTTTTATGGACTGATGAAATGAGAGTGAGTCTTGATGGGCCAGATGGATGGGCCCGTGGCTGGATTGGTAAAGGGCAGAGAGCTCCAGTCCGACTCAGACGCCAGCAAGGTGGAGGTGGAGTACTGGTTTGGGCTGGTATCATCAAAGATGAGCTTGTGGGGCCTTTTTCGGGTTGAGGATGGAGTCAAGCTCAACTCCCAGTCCTACTGCCAGTTTCTGGAAGACACCTTCTTCAAGCAGTGGTACAGGAAGAAGTCTGCATCCTTCAAGAAAAACATGATTTTCATGCAGGACAATGCTCCATCACACGCGTCCAAGTACTCCACAGCGTGGCTGGCAAGAAAGGGTATAAAAGAAGAAAAACTAATGACATGGCCTCCTTGTTCACCTGATCTGAACCCCATTGAGAACCTGTGGTCCATCATCAAATGTGAGATTTACAAGGAGGGAAAACAGTACACCTCTCTGAACAATGTCTGGGAGGCTGTGGTTGCTGCTGCACGCAATGTTGATGGTGAACAGATCAAAACACTGACAGAATCCATGGATGGCAGGCTTTTGAGTGTCCTTGCAAAGAAAGGTGGCTATATTGGTCGCTGGTTTGTTTTTGTTTTGTTTTTGAATGTCAGAAATGTATATTTGTGAATGTGGAGATGTTATATTGGTTTCACTGGTAAAAATAAATAATTGAAATGGGTATATATTTGTTTTTTGTTAAGTTGCCTAATAATTATGCACAGTAATAGTCACCTGCACACACAGATATCCCCCTAAAATAGCTAAAACTAAAAACAAACTAAAAACTACTTCCAAAAACATTCAGCTTTGATATTAATGAGTTTTTTGGGTTCATTGAGAACATGGTTGTTGTTCAATAATAAAATTATTCCTCAAAAATACAACTTGCCTAATAATTCTGCACTCCCTGTACATATGTATACATATACATACATATATACCTGCACACGTCCATAAACAGAGAAGGTGCATTTTGCATTAATGTTGACCATGGATGTCCACAAAGTCCCGTGAATTATGACATCGTGATTGAGGAGTTATAAAGATTAACTGCTGTTGGGATGAATGATCTGCGAAAGCACTCCTTCCTGCAGCGATGGTGTTTCAGGAAGGAGATGTGATAGTTGTCTAAATTGGTTCATATTTATCATAGTTTCATAACAGTTAGTCATAATTATTTTCCCACTTTAGTTGTTACTCCTGTTCCATCTTTGCTGGCGTTTTGTTCATGTTTACGTGCCTTAATAAAATCACTTGCTTTTGGTTCTAGTCTCTGCTCTGTCTCCTCCAGTGTCTCCATTTGTGTCCTCGTTCTTGTTCAACACAAGCACTTACTATGATTTTCTAAAAATAAATATGATTCCAATTTATTGAATAGCAAATGTTACTTCAAATAATGACTGCATTGTTATATATTTTATTCACAGTTTGCAGAGTGCATCTTAAAAGATGTTCCAGTAGAGTTTGAGAACTCTGCTTCAAGTATTGCAAGTCTGAGACAACAGATTGCAATATGTCTTCTTGAGAATTCAGGTATCATTACAAATATAAATTACATAGTAAACTACAAACTGTTATCTTGAATGTGTTTTTAATATTGTTCTTTTATTGCTATAATCTTATTATGTAGTCATGCAAACAGAGTTCATTATTATTAAAATTAAAGTAATTGCTTCTTGTTGTTGAAGATGACCTGACTGACCTATGCTACTATTGTGGGAACCACGATGGTGACACTCAATGGGTAAGTGCTTATGTTTTACATGTCCTTAGCCCATTGAGCTTAAAAAGATGATAAAAAAAAATCACGAAACAACAATATAATTTTAAAAATGTCACAGACCATGTAAATACATCATATGACTTATTGTAGTCATGAATGGTGGACTGCTTTATGATCTGAGTACTTTGCAAAATTGTTATTTAAATACTTATTTGTATAACACTATTAACATAATACTTGTGTTTCCTTGTTTTATCTAATTCAGATTGGCTGTGACATTTGCCCACGGTGGTACCACAGGAGCTGTGCAAAGAAGCCCCGCAAGAGCAAAGAAAACAAATTTGTCTGTGAAGCATGCTGGTCAGACAGTTATGGTGTCTGGGAATTTTTCTAGGGCTTTGAAATGTGTGTTTTGTATCGTTGTCTCCAATGATATTTAATAGTTGTTTATTTATTTATTAATTCATTCATTTATGTTTGTGTTGCTGTGTGTGCTTCTGTATTGTTAACAACATTAAAATTCAGCTTTGATTTGAATTAGTTTGTAGGATTATTCAATCATTTTCTGTTTCCTAACATGTTAACATTATAGTTACTGTGGGAAAAGAATAAATATATATGTTGTTTCATGGTTTACTGGTGTTCAGCTTCCGCTATACCCCCGGTTTCTGGTATATTTGTTAGTTTATTTCAATTGGTGGTTTCTGCCTTAATTGGATATTATTGTTATTGTTTTTTGGTTTTCATTTCAATTAATAAGTGCTGTATTGGAATGACATTTTTTTTACCTTTTGTTTTCTCTTTCATATTACTTATTGTTCCTAATTTGTTTATGCAGATCTCCTCCCAGCTGTTTCCATTTGGCCATTGTCCTTTTTTTTGGTGTTATATTTGAAATTTGACATTTTATGCACTGTCCAATAAAGGCTTGATTTAAATTTGCAGCAGAATGTGTCACATATGATCCTTCTGAATGATATCAGTCAAGTTTGAAGCAGAAATATTGTTTCAGTGACAAGTTATAGGCGGCAATCACTTTTTGGCAGCTTGAAAATGGCATATTATGGGTATTAATGATCATTTAAAAATTATTGAGCATTTCTTAGAGACTGTTTGGGATATAATGTGTCACATATGATCCTTCTGAATGATATCAGTCAAGTTTGAAGCAGAAATATTGTTTCAGTGACAAGTTAGAGACCACAATCACTTTTTGGCAGGTTGAAAATGGCATATTATCAGTGTTATTGTTCCTGTACAAGTTATTCAGCAGTTCTAAGAGACTGTTTGGGATATAATGTGTCACATATAGCCCTTCTCGATGATACCCAACAGGTTTGAAGCAGAAATATTGTTTCAGTGACAAGTTATAGGCCACAATCACTTTTTGGCAGGTTGAAAATGGCATATTATCAGTGTTATTGCTCTTGTACAAGTTATTCAGCAGTTCTAAGAGACTGTTTGGGAAATAATATGTCACATATAGCCCTTCTGTATGATATCCAACAAGTTTGAAGCAGAAATATTGTTTCAGTGACAAGATATAGGCGGCAATCACTTTTTGGCAGGTTGAAAATGACATATTATCGGTATTAATGTTATTTTAAAAGTTCTTTAGCAGTTCTAATGGAATGTTTGGTCTCCTGTGTGTCACATGTAACCCTTCTTGATGATACCCAACAAGTTTGAAGCAGAAATATTGTTTCAGTGACAAGTTATAGGCCACAATCACTTTTTGGCAGGTTGAAAATGGCATATTATCAATGTTAATGTTCCTTTAAAAGTTATTCAGCATTTCTTAGAGACTGTTTGGGATATAATATGTCACATATGACCCTTCTGAACGACTTCCAGCAAGTTTGATGCAGAAATAGTATTTCAGTGACAAGTTATAGTCCACAATCACTTTTTGGCAGGTCGAAAATGGCATATTATGGGTATTAATGTTCCTTTAAAAGTTATTCAGCAGTCCTTAGAGACTGTTTGACATATAATGTGTCACATATAACCCTTTTGGATGACACCCAACAAGTTTGAAGCAGAAATATTGTTTCAGTGACAAGTTATAGGCCACAATCACGTTTTGGCAGGCTGAAAATGGCATATTATGGGTATTAATGTTCCTTTAAAAGTTATTAAGCATTTCTTAGAGACTGTTTGAGATATAATATGTCACATATGATCCTTCTGAATGATATCAGTCAAGTTTGAAGCAGAAATAGTATTTCAGTGACAAGTTATAGACCACAATCACTTTTTGGCAGGTTGGAAATTGCATATTATTAGTTTTATTGTTCCTGTACAAGTTATTCAGAACTTCTTGGAGAGTTTTTGGGATATAATGTGTCACATATAGCCCTTCTCAATGATACCCAACAAGTTTGAAGCCGAAATATTGTTTCAGTGACAAGTTCTAGGCCACAATCACTTTTTGGTAGCGCTGAAATGGCATGTTCTCAGTCGTTATTCTGAACAAACAAGAAAGAGTCATGGTGATACTGGCACAATAGGTCTTTATTGTTTTAACTACTATTCGACAGTCTTATAACAAATATGAACAACGCGAGTAGACATACTAAACCTGTAGGCATTAATTATTCCACCGTGATGCGTGTAGTCATTTGTGACTGCGCTACACACTGAAAGCAACATTCTGACAAGCGTCATAATTCGGTTACAAGACACGTTAAAGTTCCATAAATGCATACCTTTGCCTAATAACAAAGGTGTAAATGTGTTTGGGTTTTCTTTTTTTCCCCCGCACGTTATATCAGTTGCACAGAAGTAGCTGTCAACGCAAGTAATCCGGGCGCTGCAGCTTTAAGCAGCTGCGCGCGCTCCCGCGGACGGCAATCACTTTCTGGCAGACAATCACTTTTTGGCACAACACCGGCCTATGCACTTCTTTAAGAACATCAACAAGAAAAACCAGGACGTGAAACCTCCGGTTTTTCTGGTAAGTTGGTTATGCAAATATTGTTGCGTCTGGAGGTTGTGTTTAGTTTTCCCTTTTCAACGAGGTTCGTTTGCTCTTCAGCTCCATAAGTCGGCATTGCATATCGTTGTTTGATGTTTCAATATGCTCAGTATGCCGAAAACTGTGCCAGTAAAGTTGAGATGATCCGTTTTTTGGGTTTGAGCAGCATGGCCTTTATGTCGGCTCGGGTCGATGCAGCCCTTGGTCGCTAGCAGAAGATGTTGTCTTTCGACATGCAAGAGGATTTTCTTCTCTCTCCGGTTCTTCTAGAGGTTGAGTTGCTTTCTTATTTGTCTTGCCCATGTCAAGAGATGTAAGGCTACGCGATGTTGGCAGATATTTATCCTCCGAGGACCTGACGTCCACATATGTGGACATCACGTTTTGGGTTGTCTAGACCAAAATACTAAATTTTGCTCTACAAGGGCATTACACTGTTCTATCAAAATTTAAAGAGAATGTCCTCACATGCGGATCTCATTTTTCTCAGGAACAAAAGTCAGGTAAAAACAAAAAAAACCAAACAAACAAAAAAAATGGTGATTCTTTGTTTTTTTTTTTTTTTGTTTTTTTACATTTACATCAGTTCCCAATCAGCCCAAATAGCAAAGAGAAATTAAAAATACATGCCATGAAAGACTTCGTGTCTTAGGAGGTTAAAGTTACTTTCTCAAGGATTCCAAGAGAGCTCTCATGGTTTGGTGCTTACTAATAAATTATATTTTTGCTTTGTTTCAATGTACATTTATAATTCTGGAAAAATTAATATTTTTGACTTATTTTAAAAGCAATTTTACAGTTTCAGTCAAATCATAATTATAGTCTAAGTAAAACTAATAAATTTAGCGGTAACGTACTAGTGTATTTTTTAAAATTGGTTTAAAGTAACATTTTTTCAGTGTATTAATGTACCTATCATTACTTATTAATTCAATTGTGCTCAAGTATACAGTGCTAAGTCTTTTTATGTCTTACAAGAAATTTAGCTCTCTTAAATTTTTAATTAATCCAATAAAAATACATATAACCAGTCACAGATTTATGGAAGCACACATATGACTTTATTGGCTAAGTGTAAACAGCCGCACTTACCAACAGAAAAGTTCAAGATATCCTCAACAACTCACTTTAGGATTGCTGTGATCGGGAAAAACGTCAGCTTCACCAACTGGATTAATTCATATCAGACTTGTTTCACAATGTTTTATAGCCTCTTCCAGATTAAATGGATGTGGACATCCGGAGTATGGACAGCTGACGTAAACAACAGACTGACAGCCTACACTCAGCACAGCTGAATAGTGGCCAGAATTGCTTGTCTTACAGTGGCCACTGTAAACAGGACTATGTACTTGAATTGGGAGGGGTTAAAAAACAGAATTGATTTGACTGCGATCTATAATCTACCAACATCTAGGGGTGAGATTTACATACTGTAACTTTAAGGGCAATCCTACACGGGTGGGTCTTAAGATCTGTGGATAGTTTTGATACCTTTAAAAAAACAAAATAGAAAAAAAACTTAAGTCCAATGCAAGTGAACCAAAACCTCTAAAGCACAGTTTCCTCTTGTCTTTCTAGAACTATGTACAGTCAAGAAGCACTGATGAGGTGATCTGAAAGACCTAGCAGTTACATACAGTTGTGGGTATCGCCACTGGTTTCTATACCTGATTCCAATTCAATTCCAATTCACAAGGTCCCTATTTGATTCAATTCAGTTCAACTCTATTTTGACTCAGTCAGAAATATTATCATTCTGATAATTTATTAGCACATCTATGCATAAAAACAAAGCTGACAGTTGTGAGACTTCATCCGAGGTGTAAAAAATCACAGCAGATGCCTTTGTGTCAAAGTAACTGAGCATAAAACACAGAAAAACATAAATGAGATTTTCCTGTCCTGGTCTTTTATAGCAGATAACCCCCTTAAAAATATTCTGCAGTAGATCAAAAACTAAAGAAAACCATGAAACAACATATGAACATTACCTGATGCTGCTGGAGTGAAGTAGAGCAAAGTCAGAGGTTTTGTTAGAGATGGAGCTAAGTGTTTTGCAATTTGGCAAGATTTGTAAAAGTTTTTTTTTTAAAAAACACAACAAAAAACCCAGTGGCCCACAGCGCTGTACACAACAGTACACTAGTGCGTAAGAAGCACTGTCTGGTAAAACGTGAGTCAGTGGCTGTAGTTGCATCATAAGGTTTCAAGAACTGAGCTCAAAAACATGTTCCACAAGAATACTGCTAATAATAAGCTAGAACGGTTGACAGTTGCAACTGATGATTTTTAGGGACTTGGTTTTGTTAAATTAAAAACAAGATACAACAAATTCGAATATATTAAAAAAACAACCATCTCAATGCAGCTTGAATGCAGAAGACGGAATGATTATCACTTACCAAGAAGATCGATTTAGTCTGGATTTTTCTACTAAAAACACACTTTTTTTTTTTTTGTAAAACTATTAATAAAACTGTTAAAAGTGTGTGAGTAGCAATATTACCAGCATATAACCACAGCCATTATCATAAAATGCATGGTGAATGGGTAAAGTGGCTTCTGCAGGGAATCTACAAACTTTGAAGATTGAGGCAGGCAGAATATGGACCAAAATGCAGGTTTTTACAGACTGTAGGGCTTTACAGACAGAATGTAAACATAAAGAGCAGCTTTCATGCAAAACTTTTTTACAATGTAGAAAAATCCACAACATATACAGAGCAGGTAATCAAAAACAGTAGAGAACACAGGGAATGCAGAACAAGGAAAGACAAAACCAAGAAGGGTGAATGTGACAAAGGACAAGGGGAGACTAGGACAATAAATACTTATGATAACAAGGGGAGAGGGAACAGGTGGGAACACAGTTGAGGGTAACTAACATAATCAAAATGGCTTAATGGGAAGTTAAAGTAAACACAAGACACAACAATAACCACAAAAGTAAAACACAAGGTAAGTGCAGTGTTCACTTAACATATAACAATTGTGTAGTTACAGCACAGAAAGCTTAGGTTGATAATCATAACCTTACTGTGTGCAGCTGTTATGCATATTTATTTTTTCCATATTAATCCAAAAAGACAACCTAGCAGAGAGTGGGTGGAAAAGCTGATGTAAATGTACTGATAATAATGGCCATCAGGTGTGTCAGCAAGGATCCAGAACCGGAGCTCAACCACACCTCCAGAAGTATACACACATAATAAAGTGTAAATTTACTTTCACTGGAAGGGTGTTCTTTTCTTTCTCATTTGACAAAACAAAATTTCAAATGTAAATAAAAAATGAGTTTCAAATCTCTCTCTGGCTAATTTATCCAATTGTTTCTTTTGCAGGTATCACTTATTTAGAGCTCGAAGATGTTAACTGATTAATATTCAATATCTCAAGTGAATTCAGACAACTGTTAAAAAAAAATGTTAAATATGAATGCAGTCTGTTAAATGAACTCTGCATCTTTAAGATGTTTTGAGACCAATTATGTTGCTGACATGTTGCCAGTTATGTTAATTAACTGCAAAATGTTCCTCCAGGTGTTTCTTTTAGTACCACATCTGTTTCCAGCTGTTTTCTCAACCCCAATCCCATTTTTTTTTAACATACACCTGTCATTAACTTTAAAATGTTTAAACATATATGGGTGTGGTCCCTGGCTCAGCTGCAGGGGAGTGATGGTGCAGTGAGCTCAAGGTGCAGTGCCAGGGTGGTTGGAGAGACAACTAATAAGGCTTCTCCCCTTTTTATAGTGAGGTCGGAAACCTCAGGAGGTGTGTGAGACAGCTGGAAAGCTGACTGACATATATCCTTAAAACCACAGAACAATAAAACGAGTGTTGAGTCAATAAAGACTATTAAGCAACATGGAACAGTGTGATTCACGCTGAAATTCACAAGTATCTCATATTGCCACTGATATTAAAATACAAGGGCAGAACACATTGCGTAAAGGCTGCAGTTAGCCCTCACCCGTCACATCCCTTAATCTCTGAATTGGCTGTGGTTTAATAACCTTTTCTTGAGACGGCGGGACCGTCTCAAGAAATTCCCGCCAGCACACAACAACATTCGCCTCAATGCGCTTTATATTGTAAGGTAGACCCCACAATAATACATACAGAGGAAAAACTCAACAATCATATGACCCCCTATGAGCAAGCACTTTGGCAACAGTGGGAAGGAAAAAGTCCTTTTTAACAGGAAGAAACCTCCAGCAGAACCAGGCTCAGGGAGGGGCGGGGCCATCTGCCGCGACTGGTTGGGGTGAGAGAAGAAGACAGGATAAAGACATGCTGTGGAAGAGAGACAGAGATTAGTAACAGGTACGAGTCAATGCAGAGAGGTCTATTAAAATATAGTGAGTGAGAAAGGGGACTGAAGAAGAAATATTCAAGGCATCATGGGAATCCCCCAGCAGCCTACACGTATTGTAACATAACTATTGGAGGATTCAGGGTCACCTGATCCAAGTGAACTATATGCTTTAGCAAAAAGGAAAGTTGTAAATCTCATCTTAAAAGTAGAGATGGTGTCTGTCTCCCGAATCCAAACTGGAAGCTGGTTCCACAGAAGAGGGGCCTGAAAACTGAAGGCTCTGCCTCCCATTCTACTTTTAAATACTCTAGGAACAACAAGTAAGCCTGCAGTGCGAGAGTGAAGTGCTCTAATAGGGTAATATGGTACTATAAGATCATTACGATAAGATGGGGTCTGATTATTTAAGACCTTGTATGTGAAGATCAGGATTTTGAAGCACGTGGTATGTAGTCATTATACCATTCTACATCTTAAAGAGGAAGGCCAAGGTAAGTGATTAAAAAAGGAAACAAATTCATTCATAACTTGCATGGCCCTTCACACAGTCAAGACAAGGCAAACAAGATAATGAATACAAGGAATAAGGAAAAAGTTAACTTGTTTATTGTTTTGTTTCTTACTCTTTTAGGCACAACATACCAGCTATTCAGCTTGACTGACATGCAAGACTTAGGTTTTAGTTGGATGGCCATTCTCGAATGTTGTCAGCAAATGTTCAAACACTGTACAACCACAGGATACAACTAGGGTTTGTGGACCACGGAGCTTTTACTAACATTTCAAATGTTGATCTTGATCATCTCGTTACTGAGATTCTTACACAAACCCCTGTCTCAGGAGAATCCTACATTACTGGTACAGTTGTGTTCAAAATAATAGCAGTCCAGCATGACTAACCAGATCAATCAGTGTTTTTGGTATAAATCATATTATTACATGGCAAATAATTTACCAGTAGGTGTAGTAGAGTCAGATAAACCAACAGACCCAACTTTCATAATATGAATGCACCTGAGTCTGTGTAATTGAATAATTAAATGGATGGGGCATGTTCAAAATAATAGCAGTGTGGAGTCCAATCAGTGAGGTCATTCATTATGTGAAGAAACAGGTGTCATTCATGTGGCCCTTACTGAAGGATGAAGCCAGCACATGTTGCACATGCACATTTTCTGTAAAGTAACTGAAATATTGATACTTTTTCCTTCATGTTTTGATGTAAAATATAATGTGCAAGGTTCCCAATGAATGGAAATAAAAAATATTATACTGATTTTGAGCTTTACTCATGTTTTAAAACACACTGCTATTATTTTGAACACAACTGTTTGAGAGGAAGAGGGATCACAGTTCAGTGGTGGCATGTGCAAGAAAGTTTAAGAACACTGGGGCAGGAATTCAGCAGAGGGTCTACAATATCACTGTCCCAAATCAAGTGTGGTATTTTCTTTGTTTGTTTTTCTATTTGATTGATGTTAAGTATTCCTACATTGCAGTAATATAACATTTTATTTGTTATAATATTAATAATTATATAATGTCTGGGTTGAATTATTGTTTATGTCCAGAAGTATTCTACATGATAGAAGAAGTACAATGTCAAAGTCTTAATTTATTTTGATGTACATCCAGTGTCATCTTCATAATATATTTCTTCTTATGTCAGGGATATTGACCCAAACCATATGTTAAATCCAATGGGGTTTTCATTTCATGGAGGAGTGGATGGTAGTGGTCACTGCATTAACCACCTGAGATGCTGCACAGATAACAGTGCATGAGCTGCTATGCAACTTTTCCAGAGTGCCATTGAGCTCTTTGGAGTCCCACAAGATGTCAGGAGTAATGCTGGCAGTGAGAATATTGATATTGTACTATTTATTTGGTTTATGATTGAACATCAAGGGCCAAACAAAGGAAGCTTTATGGTTGGCAAAGTGTTATAATCAAAGAATTGAAAGATTGTGGGGTGAATTAAACAGAGTTGGGTCAGCATACTTTAAAGACATTTTTCTCTTTATGGAAAATGTTTGGATTTTAGATGTCCCACATCATATTAGGGCTCTTCACCGTGTATACCGTCCAAAAACTGACAGATCCTTGGATGATTTTGTAAATCAGTGGAACCACCACAGTCAAGGACAATGGGAAAATAGCTCCCCACTGCAACTGTGGACAGTTGGAATGTTGCAACTTCCTCAACATTAAGACTGCTCAGTCATGTGCACTTCAGACATAGCTCTTATGATCGCCAGCAGTTGACTGCTGACTTGAAGCAGATCAATCCCTTGAGTGACGACAGAAATCGTCGGATAGCTGAAACATGTGGCATGCTCTCAACAAAGTTCTTAGTTATTAGTGATTTTGTATGGATTATAAAATGTATTTTAGGGCCAGACACAAAAAATTGTGAAATATCATGTTGAAAAAGTTCCAAGGCTATTATTTATCAAACGGTTGATAAGACTGGTTTTATTCCCATATTCAGTTGTGTCATTTAAATCACAAAGGTGGACAAATAAAGTGTTTAAAATACACTTTTCTTTGATGACAAACCATAATTGTCACAGTACAAAATGTTACAGTGTATGTTACATATCATGGTATGATGTAATAATTTCTCTCTGTAATGGCATATAGTATGATGATCATATAATGTTCATATTTCAACCTTTGATGAAACCAGGTCGACAAAACTAATGTCAACTATGTCTGTTAACAATTATAGATAATTTTGGTGGCATTGTTGAAGATACTGTCAGTCCCCTTTTCAATACTTTTAAAAATAAGCAAAAGTACCTGAAACACAAAACGTGACTCACAAAGCTGTATGTTATGACATTATAGCATGCAGGTTTATAACTTCTCTCTGCATCCAGTGCTTACATTGGTTTTAGCACCACTAACAGTTCACATTGTGTGGAATAGTGGGACAAAGTACCACTGAGAAACTGGTATTCTGACGGTCTTCAGTAAGGTTTTGGCATATTCTCTGGCTCCCTACACGGGTGCTAAATAATCCAATGTTACTATGGGTCATATCGGAGAACAGAGACAAAACATGCCATATCGGCAGGAAAACAGACTACAATCCAAAAAGAAATGCCTTACATTTATTAATGCTGCTGGGGGGCTGGAGCCTATTCCAGCTACCATAGGATGAGAGGCAGTGTTAACTCTGGACACAGGGCTAACAACAACATCTTAAAACTAGAAAAAAACTAGACAATTTTCACTTGTTTCATTGGCAGATTTTTTTTACTTAATACAAGATATTTTAGCTTGAAATAAGTGAAAAAATCTGCCAATGAAACAAGTGAAAATTGTCTAGTTTTTTTTCTAGTTTTAAGATTTACTGTCTTGAAACAAGTTCCTTTAGCTTACTGAAATGTTGCCCTTTAGCTGATTCTGTCTTATTTTA
Organism: Oreochromis aureus; assembly: GCF_013358895.1. Taxonomy (NCBI): domain Eukaryota; kingdom Metazoa; phylum Chordata; class Actinopteri; order Cichliformes; family Cichlidae; genus Oreochromis; species Oreochromis aureus. Next base: position 8,783,822 of record NC_052962.1, on the reverse strand, counting down.
AGTGTAATGAGATGATTTTGACTAGAAATAAGACAAATACTCTTGGTAAGATTTTGAGTTTTTGCAGTGTGTCATTTGGAACCTGTATTAAAACAAGAGGTTTTGAGGTTTTATTAAGAGAGATCCTACATTTCTGAACTGATTACATTTTACTTTCCCGTGACCTGATGCTCTGTATCAGGGGTGAAGAACATTTTTTCCCTCACAGGGCCAGACATTCTTAGATACAGAAAAAGGGTGTGTGACTCAAATGTTAATACTTTTGCTCTATAGACCTGTATCACCAAATGAAGATCGGTACAGTAATATTTACTATTTATGAACATGTTTTTGTATATATTCTTTCTTCTTCTTTAATTTTTTTTTACCATTATAGTATGTCATAATTTTCAAAAGGTGCACAGGTCTGCTGGAGGAAATACCAATCTTCCAGTGTTATGCAAAGATTGTAATTAGCAAGACTGATCAAGCTGGCTCCCTGTGCAATTGTATCTTGCAGTTGTGATTTATTCTCAGCCTGTAACTTGTGAAATGCATACCAGGAAATTAAAATAGTAAATATTTGACTCTACTATTTAGAAAAAGATACACAACTATTTGCTTCAGTGTTTAGGTAGTACATGAACCTTTGAAAACCCTATAACCCTATAACTTTTCTCAAACCCCTTAAAGCAGATAGTCTATCCTTCTGTGGTAGTACAAAAACTTTTTCTGTACCAAAAAAACGTGTTTACTTAATTATATGAGACCCAAAAATCTTACATATAATCACAAACCAATTTAAGTACAATGTATTGATGTAAAATAAACCTTATAAAACAATGAATAAATAATAAGTACCTTTAGAATTGCACGTAAGAACTTTAGCATTAGGTGAGCCTTCAAAGATGCCAAGTTTGTCCCTGACTTCAGGGACAGAAGAACTCCCGAGTAGGACCTATGTTATCCACAGCACCCTCAGATATTCCATAATCATCAGTAGCTAACATAGTTGTGTCACTAAGGATTACATAGCACATCATTATATACCAGCTAGCCAAACTTCAGTAACCCTACAAATGTCGCTGCTGTTTACTTTCCTGTCTTCATTTATGCAGCAGAGCTGTACGTCTTAATTTGTTTCGGAAATCCCTCAGTCAGAACATGGTATATTATTTTTAGATGGAAACTAGCCCACTAACTCCCTGCTAACTTTTAACTCCGTTAAATTTCATAAATTCGGTTTTATTAATTTCTTAATTGTTCCACCTGGTAGACCAGCAACGCTGATCATTTTATTACAGATGAAAGGATTTAGACAGTTTTTAACTCTCAGTGATGCCGCATCGATTGTGTGACTTAGAGACCTGCAGCAGAGTTTGGGCCCAGGCACGGCTATTGACGTCAGACTAAAAGACCGGATAGCGAGGGACCACTGTATAGGCGGCTGAAGGAAGTAACATGCAAAGATGCATATCCGCTTCCGCGCATGGAGGAGGCACTGCCTGCACTTGGTAATGCATGGATGATGACGTTATCTTTATATACAAGGGTCATCCAGACGTTTGTTTGGACTGGTGAGAGCCAGGCAGCATTGGGCGGGCCAAAACAGTGCTTGATGTCCCCGCCGATCCTAGCTTACCCCAATTTCAGTCTTCCCTTTATACTGACTAAAGATGGTAGCCTGCATCGACTCGGAACTGTGCTTAGTCAAAGACAAGGGGGAGTTGAGCGGGTGGTAGCCTGTGTGACGCTTAGGGGGTGTCTCTCATTTTGACCTCAGGACTTCCAGGCCATACTGGCCACAGATGTTTCTGTATACTATGCCGGCCACTTGGTTATGCGAGCATCTTGTACTCTGCTGTCATGTGCTGGATTGTCTCAAGGGCATCTTTACACAGCCTGCACCTGGGGTCTTGCCTGATGTGGTAGACCCCAGCCTCTATGGATCTTGTGCTCAGAGCTTGTTCCTGTGCTGCCATGATTAGTGCCTCTGTGTTGTCTTTCAATCCAGCCACTGGTAGGATTTCAGGATCTCAGCCACTTCCTCTATCTACCGGGGTTGCATACAGTGTAGGGGCCTGTCCTTCCATGATGGTTCCTTCTCTTGCTCCTCTTTCTTGGATTTCTGGTGCCTGAGGCATTCACTGAGCACAGGGTCAGTCGTGGCCATCTTCCTGATGCACTCAGGGACGTTCATTGTCTCATCCTCGACTGTGGTACTGACACTCACTAGGTCCCCGGCCTCCTTCCTTCCGCTTAACATACAGTCTTAGTGAGCTGAACTTGGGGTGACTAATTAGTTTTGATAAAATGAAAGACAATTATTCATTAGAAACACAGGATTTTTATAGATATCTACAGATGAGGCATTTTGTCAACAAAAAGATAAAAGCTAAGGCTGAATTAAGTAAACAGCTGCTAGACGTATTTAAAAGGGCATACATTTCAAATAAAGACAGAGGCATTATATCTGGCCTTTATACAGGATTAACAAATATGAAATTACACTCGACCCTATATATCAAAACAAAATGGGAAATGGAGGGAGGAATAGAGATAAAGGAGGAAGAGTGGACAACAATATGGACATACCAATGGAAATGTAGCAGCTCACAGAGCTGGAGGGAATTTGGGTGGAAAAGCCTGATAAGATATTTTATTACACCTTACCAAAAATCTCACTATGAAGGTAACCCTCCCGCTTGCTGGAGAAATTGTGAAAATACAAATGCAAATCACTATCATATTTTCTGGTACTGTCATGTTATTAAAACTTATTGGAAGGGAATACATGTAGCAATACAAGAGATATTTGGAAGTTATTTACCTTTGGAAAGTAAAACTTTATTTTTTGGACTCATGCCAGAAGGATGGACAAAGAACTATAAATATTTGTTTAATATCTTACTGGCAGCAGGCAAAAAAGCCATCACAAAAATGGCTTTCTTCTGAGAGCCCAGCTATGAATATGTGGATGGACATCACAATGGACATTTACAGGATGGAGAAAATGACAGCAGATGTGAACTACAAGAGGGACCTGTTTGTATCACGATGGAAGAAATGGATGGACTATATAAAAAAAACGCAGGCCAGATTTTAATTTTGACTGTGTTAACTACTAGAAGACTTTCTGTAGATCCTGGTGGTGTGGATTAGTGAATTGATGTCTTGTTCAGTCTTGGCATACAACTTGATCTCATCCATGTAGAGGAAGTGGCTGACCAATTCTTCATTCCGAAGTCAGTATCTGTAGCCAGCTTTTTCAGTGATCTCACTGAGGCGGTTCAGGCCTATGCGGAACAGCAGTGGGGACAGAGCATCTCCTTGGTAGATCCCACACTTGATGGTGACTTGTTCTATTGGCTTGTAGTTGACCTATCCCCATTGAGTTCCTGATGAAGGCTCTTAGGGTCCTGTTTATCTTGTATAGTTCTAGACATTCCAGGATCCATCGAGTCACAGACTTTTTCATAGTTAATCCAGTCGGTGCACACAGTAGCGGTTTTTGATACGAGCGACACGGGGTGGCATCGTGGTGGGGGGCGGCATCACGAGCATCGGCAAAAAAAAAAAAAAAAAAATTGCTCGTACTCATGCTGCCCCGACATCAGCCAGCGCATATTGGGAATGTCATAGGCACCGATCGGTTTTCTGCCGCCCATTTGCTGGGAGTAAGGGCGCCCTCCGTTTGCGAGGTGCGCCTGCTGCTTGCAGCACAGGGAGGAGAGGGCGGGGCGGGGGGTTCTTTGGCTGGCTGGAGCAGCATCTAATAACCAACTCGCAAAATAAAACAAAATAAAAACAAACCAACAAACATGAAAACAACAGACATTATGATACAGACTTGTAATTTGCACCGATGTTTTTTCGAAATTCTATACGCGAAAAGTGAGCGCGAGAGCCCTCGGTGCGCCTGCTTGCTGCTGAAATCAAAGTAAACTTTATTGTCATCTCCGCTACATACAGTCCAGTATATAGAGAGACGAGACGACAAGGCTCCTGTTACAACAGTGCAAGTAAACAAACAATAAATATAAGAAGAGTAAGAAAATAAATATACACTTTAGGACTAGGGGTAAAGGGATCAATAACAATTTAAAATTTATAATTTACAGTTTGATGATGTAAAGTGTCACACACAACCCGTCGAAAGGGGAGGGGAGCCTGCTTCTTCCAAATAGAGCACATTTCAGTTATAATGTTGTAAATCCAAGCCCATTATGTATTCATGATTTGAATCCTGGGTTGTGCGAAATCCCAGAAATAAACCCTAGACAAAGTGAATCTGTGAACTAAGGTGTAGGTCTATTAGGTTATATTGCGGTGATCTTCGGGTTGGGGGATGGGTGTTCATACTGGAGTGCAAAATTAAAACCAATGGAAGATAGACAAGAAAAGTTCAAAGTCATCAGGTGCTCAGTTTAGAAAAAAGAGAAAAGAAGAGGAGGAGAAACGAGCAAAAGATACGGGTAAGCAGATGTGTCACTGGATAATGGCAGGTCATGTATCCTGAAACAATCAGAATCAGAATACTTTATTAATCCCTAAGGAAATTATGTGGGTTACAGTTGCTCCAAGAAGAAATGGTAAAAATAGTAACAGTAACAGACTAAACTCCAAACAATACATTATGTTACAGATTTTAATATTAATTAGTCATTGTCAATTGTTGATTTGTCCTGTTCTCATTGTATGACGAATTATGATGGCTGTTTGGTAGCCGTTTGCATACTATGCATACTCTGTGTGTGTGTGTGTGTGGGGGGGTGGGGGGGCAGAGGGAGTGTTCGCCGAGGGCGCCAAACAGGCTAGGACCGCCACTGGGTGCACAGGTTGGTCAGTCTGGTCTTGCAGTTTCGGGCGCATGCTCTAACTATCAGTAGCTGGTGGTTCTCTCCTCTAGTATTTCTGCCAATTCCTTTCAGGTCCCTGCTGTTACTTTCCCCTAAAAGGTCCAGGGGAAGTGGGAAAGTTGAAAAGGTGTTGAAAAAGGGAGACAGGGAGGTAAAATGATCAGATTACAGTTAGAGTGTATTAATGTTTCTATTACTAATTAAACCAAAAGAGACAGAGAAGCATTTAACGAAATTTTAAACAACAAAACCCAGGAGTTGGTCAATAAACTGAAAAGTCAAAACAGTTAGTCACCAAAACACACTCCTCTCCACACAGCAGGAGCAAACATCCACCATATACACACAGCTCACTAGCTACAAAATCAATAAGGCTCTAATCTCCTTTAATTGATGAGTAGAGTCAGCTGTACAGAAAAGGTGGCACCTAAGGCAGGAGAGATGGCAGGATACACCCACACAAGGTAAATTTCTCAGGAGGCCATGCTTGGGCCGTAACACCCGCTCATGTATTGAGCCATGTGCCTGTTCATCTTAGCCGCTATAATGCCTGACATGAATTTCTATGTATTACTGAGGCAGGATTTTTGTCAGTAGTTGTATGGGACTGGTCCCTTCTGGGGATCCTTTGGGATCAGGACTGTCTGGCATTTGGTTAGCCATTCTAGGTGCCTCACATTCACTCGCAGCTGGTTAATTTGTGCTGCCACACGCTCATGAAGTGTAGTCTACTTCTTCAGCCGGTATGCGTGAATTATGTTGGTGCTGTCCAACTCTCTTAAATTAAGGGCTAAAAGTCTCACAATGTAATAACCATTGGAGCTGGTTAGAAATATTAACAAGTTCATTTAAAAAAAGATGAATAACAAGATTGAGGCAAAGGATGTCCCGTTAACAAAGTAATGGGTCCAAACACAGACAGGTCCAAAGTCTGTTTTCTCTCTCTGAAGTTTATTTTCAGGTTCATGCCAGGGCTTTCTGCACAAATAAATGCAATCCACACAGCAAACATACAAACATGAGAATCCGGCTTCACTAACACTTAGTTCAACACTCAGGTGAGGACTAATGGACTTCCTCCACCTTACATAGCAGCATATGAATCATAATTTGACAAACAGGTGAGGTCATCAAGTCTGGGAAACCAGGACAAATCATGCAGTTAGGTGTTTGCACACAGAGACCAACAGATTCACAAACAGAGAAAAAAAGAGAAAAACGAAGAAAAGTAAGAGACAAATAAGAGGGTAAGACAGCATAGGAGTACTAGAGGAACATGAAACTCAAACAGCTTCTCCCCACAGGCCGTTAGAATACTTAGTAAATAAAGCACCACTGCCCATTTCCTAGACAATTATTGACTGCTACTGCACTATTTTTTTTGTACTGTCACACTAAACTGTACAGACCTATTTTGCAAGCATCCACAAATATAAATAACTCTCAGGCTTTTTACTTTTTTTAAAACTCAGGAGTCTAACTAATTTCATTGTTTGTGCATTTATTACTTGTACTTTCTTTGTAAACTTTTTGGATACTTTTTAAAAATTACTTTAGTTGTTTGATTTTATCTTATTAGATTTTTTAAATGTTCCATCCATCCATCCATCTTCATCCGCTTTATCTGAGGCCGGGTCGCGGGGGCAGCAGCCTAAGCAGAGAAGCCCAGACCTCCCTCTCCCCAGCCACCTCCTCCAGCTTATCCGGGGAACACCAAAGGCGTTCCCAGGCCAGCCGAGAGATATAATCTCTCCAGCGTGTCCTGGGTCTGCCCCGGGGCCTCCTCCCGGTGGGACATGCCCGAACACCTCACCCAGGAGGCGCCCAGGAGGCATCCTTGTCAGATGCCCGAACCACCTCAACTGGCTCCTTTCGATGTGGAGGAGCAGCGGCTCTACTCTGAGCCCCTCCCGGATGGCCGAACTTCTCACCCTATCTCTAAGGGAGAGGCCAGCCACCCTTCGGAGGAAGCTCATTTCTGCCGCTTGTATCCGCGATCTCGTTCTTTCGGTCAGTACCCACAGCTCGTGGCCATAGGTGAGGGTAGGGACGTAGATCGACCGGTAAATTGAGAGCTTCGCTTTTACACTCAGCTCCCTCTTCACCACGACGGACCGGTGCAGCGTCCGCATCACTGCAGCAGCAGCACCAATCCGTCTGTCAATCTCCGGCTCCCTTCTCCCATCACTCGCGAACAAGACCCCGAGATACTTGAACTCCTCCACTTGGGGCAGGAACTCATCCCCGACCCAGAGTGGGCACTCCACCCTTTTCCAGCTGAGAACCATGACCTCAGATTTGGAGGTGCTGATCCTCATTCCCGCTGCTTCACACTCGGCTGCGAACCGTTCCAGTGCGAGCTGGAGGCCTTCACCTGATGAAGCCAACAGAACCACATCATCCGCAAAAAGCAGAGATGAGATTCTGAGGCCACCGAAGTGAAAGCCCTCCGCCACTTGGCTGCGCCTAGAAATCCTGTCCATAAAAATTATGAACAGAACTGGTGACAAAGGGCAGACCTGGCGGAGCCCATCACCCACCGGGAACGAGTCCGACTTATTGCCGGCAATGCGAACCAAACTCTTGCAACGGTTGTATAGGGATCAAATGGGCCGTAGCAATGGGCCAGACACCCCATACTCCCGCAACACCTCCCACAGGACACCCCGAGGGACACGGTCGAATGCCTTCTCCAAGTCCACAAAACACATGTAGACTGGTTGGGCAAACTCCCATGCACCCTCAAATATCCTTGAGAGGATAAAGAGCTGGTCCAGTGTTCCGCGACCAGGACGAAAACCACATTGTTCCTCCTGTATCCGAGGTTCGACTAGCGGACGAACTCTCCTTTCCAGCACCCTGGCATAGACTTTCCCAGGGAGGCTGAGGAGTGTGATCCCCCTGTAGTTGGAACACACCCTCCGGTCTCCCTTCTTAAAGATGGGGACCACCACCCCGGTCTGCCAGTCCAGGGGTACTGCCCCTGATCTCCACGCAACATTGTAGAGGCGTGTGTCAACCAGGACAGCCCTACAACGTCCAGAGCCTTCAGGAACTCGGGGCAGACCTCATCAACACCAGGGGCTCTGCCACCAAGGAGTTGTTTAACTGCCTCAGTGACCTCGCCCCCGGAAATTGGCGGGTTATTTCCCTCATCCCCAGACTCTGCTTCCTCCTCGGAAGACGTGTCAGTGGGATTAAGGAGGTCCTCGAAGTATTCCTTCCACCGCCTGACAATTTTCTCAGTCGACATCAGCAGCGCTCTCCCAGCACTATACACAGTGCAGGTAGAGCACCGCTTTCCCCTCCTGAGACGCCTGACGGTTTGCCAGAATCTCTTTGAGGCAGTCCGAAAGTCTTTTTCCATGGCCTCTCTGAACTCCTCCCACACCCAAGTTTTTGCTTCAGCCACTGCCCGAGCCTGTCGGGCAGTCGATACCTGTCGGCTGCCTCCGGAGTCCCACAGGCTAACCAAGCCCGATAGGACTCCTTCTTCAGCCTGGTGGCTCCCTTCACCTCTGGTGTCCACCATTTGGTTCGGGGATTACCACCACAGCAGGCACCAACCACCTTGCGGCCGCAGCTCAATGCAGCAGCTTCGGCGATGGAGACGCTGAACATGATCCATTCGGACTCAATGTCCCCAGTCTCCCTCGGAATGCTGTTGAAGCTCTGCCGGAGGTGTTTGTTGAAGATCTCGCGGACTGGGGCCTCTGCTAGACGTTCCCAGCACACCCTCACTACGCGTTTAGGTGCACCGGGTCTGTCCAGCGTCCTCCCCCGCCACCTGATCCAACTCACCACCAGGTGGTGATCAGTTGACAGCTCAGCCCCTCTCTTTACCCGAGTGTCCAGAACATATGGTCACAGGTCTGGTGATATGATTACAAAATCGATCATCGACCTGCGGCCTAGAGCGTCCTGGTGCCACGTGCACTTATGGACACTCTTATGTTCGAACAAGGTGTTCGTTATGGCCAAACTGTGATTTGCACAGAAGTCCAATAACAAAACACCGCTCGGATTCAGATCAGGGAAGCCGTTCCTCCCAATCACGCCCCTCCAGGTCTCGCTGTTGTTACCCACGTGAGCATTGAAGTCTCCCAGCAGGACAACAGAGTCTCCAGGTGGGGCACCTTCCAGCACCCCCCCCCCAGGGACTCTAAGAAGGCTGGGTACTCTGAACTGCCACTCGGCGCATAAGTGCAGATGACAGTCAGGACCCGTTCCCCGACCCTAAGGCGCAGGGAACAAACCCTCTCATCCACCGGGAAAAACCCCAACGTACCGGCAGCAAGCCGAGGGGATATTAGAATACCCACCCCAGCCCGCCACCTCTCACCAGGGGCAACTCCGGACTGAGACAGAGTCCAGCCCCTCTCCAGGAGACTGGTTCCAGAGCCCAAGCCATGCGTAGAGGTGAGCCCGACTATATCTAGCCGGTACCTCTCAACCTCACGCACTAACTCAGGCTCCTTCCCCACCAGAGAGGTGACATTCCATGTCCCTATTGCCAGTCTTGGCAGCCGGGGATCAGTCCGCCAGGGCCTCCACTCCTGGCCGCCGCCCAGCACACAATGCACCCGACCCCTATGGTGCCTCCTGCGGGTGGTGGGCCTGCGGGAGGATGGGCCCATGTCTCCCCTTCGGGCTGTGCCCGGCCGGGCCCCATGGACTAAGGCCCGGCCACCAGACGCTCGCCGTCGGGCACCCTCCCGGGCCTGGCTCCAGGCGGGGGGCCCCGTAACCTATCCCAGGCAGGGTAAACTGTTCCCTCGATGTTCTCTTCATAAGGGTCTTCTGAATCACTCTTTGTCTGGTCCCTCACCCAGGACCAATTTGCCATGGGAGACCCTACCAGGGGGCAAAGCCCCCAGACAACATAGCCCCTGGGATCCCTGGGACACACAAACCCCTCCACCACGATAAGATAGCGATTCACGGATGTTATTTATTTTAATTGAATGTTTTATTGCCTTTTGTGCGAAGAGAGTCTGGCAAAAAATAAGTTCATATACAACCTAAAAATCCCTGTGTTTATTTATGTGTCCATATGACAATAATACTACTACTTCTGCTAGTGACTGTGGGGATTAGAGAAATTATTTCCCTGCTATTGTTCATATTACCATGGCATTAATCACATAATCTCCAAGTAGGGATAGTGCATTTAAATGTTTAAACATATTGACACCTAATTAAGCTTTTATTACAGGTCAAGTAAGAACCACTTTAAACTGTTGAGTTGAATCTATAATTTTAAAGGCTTTTGAATGTTTTTATATTCTTACACTGGAGTCTTCAGTGGGGGAGGAACTGAGTTGCAGGCTGACAGGAAACGGCGTGCTTTGCAAAAGGGAAACCGAAAGCAGAGTCTGAGTGCAAGTATTTTGAGCAGGATATTTTATTCTTTGATTAAGCTCTAAGTAGTTGTATTAGATTGAAACATTTGTTTTATACATTTTACATATAAGTCAAGATCAGTACACACAGGATGGCCTTAGCCTGGTTGCCTAAGTTGAGATCAACTAAGGTGCAGAAAGCAGATGCAAACTCTGTGCACGCACAGACAGACATACACCCACACACACACATATTAGGTAGACTCATTTATATAGGTAAGAGTTTAATCATGTTTTGCTATAACTGCAAAGCTGGGGTGCGTACGTCTTAGTCTGTTCCAGGAAGTACACCAGATGTCCCAGAGATAAGCGACAGCGAAGACGAGCTGGGGGAAGCACCTGGGGTTCGAGCCGAAGACAATGTTCTTTTTTAAAACTATGTTCAAAGTTAACTGAACGTTTGTGGTTTTGGAGTGATGTATGCTGTATTGAGACTGCCAACCCTATAAAGTCTTTGTTCTGACTATTGTAAGATAGTTCAACACTGCACAGTGTTTGGACTCCGCACGTGTGTACATTAAAATATCATCTAATTGCACCAGCCCGGATCTGTGGTTATTTTTGGATTCCCCTCAATATCTGAACCTTAACATGACACAATAAGTGACTACTGTGGATATAATTTACAGATTCAAGAGAAACTTTGCACTGAAAAAGAATGAGTAGGAAACACAGTAGGAAATAAAACTCTACATAAATGTTTGTAATTAATCAAGCTATGCAGATTAAGCTACAGAAAACACTGTCCATCGCAACAGGAACAGAGTGTGATACAGGGAGAGCCAAGTCAGGTGACCCTGAACCATCCCTTAGTTATGCTGCAATAGCCTTAGACTGCCAAGGGCTTCTCACTGAGCATTCCATCATTAGTCATTTATTTTCAGTTTCAGGTGTTCATACATTGCTACTATATTTAATTATAAGCAATTATTAAACTCTGACTCTCTTTTTTATGCTGAAATAGAATTTTTCCTTCCTGCTGTTCCCTTAAAGAAATAGCTGCTAAATATGAAAGGTACAGCCAGCAGTGGTGGACTTCAGAAGGAGTAAGCACAGAGACTACAAGCCATTATCATCAATGAAGCTCCAGTGGAGAGGGTTCAGTCCTTCAAGTATCTTGGTGCCCACATCTCCTCAGATCTGACATGGTCTGCCCACATTCAGTTCCAGTCGAAAAAGGATAGGCAGCGCCTGCACCATCTCCGACAACTGAGGAAGTTCGGAGCCTCGCCAGTGATCCTCAAGACTTTCTATGCAGGTGCTGTGGAGAGCATCCTCACACAGAACATCACATCCTGGTTTGGGAACAGCTGTGTCAAGGATCAAAAAGCTCTTCAGAGAGTGATCTGTACAGCAGAACGCTGCTGCAGGACTGCTCTCCCCTCCCTCCAGGACATCTACACCAGGAGACGCTGGACTAGAGCAGCTCAGATATTGAAGACGCATCCCATCTCAGCAACAATCTGTTCCAACTTCTGCAATCAGGCAGAAAGTTCCGCACCATCTGGGCAAGGACAGACAGACTCAAGAGGAACTTCTATCCCCAAGCCATCCGGGTCCTAAACCAGAACATGCCCACCACCCTCCCACCCTCTAACAGCCTCCATAATGTACATTTTCAGATCTTCATTCAAAATTTCCAGATTGTCTATTTTATTTAATTCATTTGATGTACATAATTCACCAACTTGCTCTATACAATGCTACTTAATTTTTTTTTACTGCACATAATGACCCCCTGTATATATTCACTATATACAGGGGGTCGGCAGGATTGCTCCCCTGCCTCAGTCGGGCGATAGGGGTATGTGGTGGGCATGGTTCGTGGCGTGGCTGTGCGACACACCCGCATCAACTCGTCACACCTCCTCTGCCTATAAGAGCGAACTAGGTCCTGAATGTTGTTGTTGGTGGTGTGTATGTCGGGATATGAGCATTAAGCTGCAACTGTGTGTGTTATAGCAGTAAAGAGATGCTGAAAAGCATGGAAATGTGGACTGGTCTGCCGTGTGATCTTTACAGGCACCTTCCAGTAACTTGTACCTGTAGTGAGGGATGGGAATTGATAAGATTTTAACATTATCAATATCACTTAGCAATTTGATTCCTTATTGATTCTCTTATTGATTCTCATTGGATTCTCATTAGCTCCACTTGGAGAGTCATCACCATCACTAAGCAGGATATCAAAGACCATTACTAACATGAAAATTAATTGGGTGCTGTGTGTTCAAATGTTTGTACATGTTGGAGGGATTCCCCCTATGTTAAAAGGTGACAAAACAGAATATTGTACTTATCCACGCTGTAGAATGTGCCACTATTTTCCTCCTCATGAACTGAAATCAGCTTGTTGTAGTACAAGTGCAAGAGGACCCGACAAGCACAAAAAATATGGAAGCAGACTTAGAATTCCAAAGAACTGAACCACTGGGAACTGGTTCTCTACAAAAATCATCCCTACCTGTAGCAAAATTAATTGATTTTTACTCTATCTTTATGTCTCAGATTGACTTCAAGGGATGTCCAGACAGCCTGTAACTTGTAGCTGAATTAAATTATTTTCGAATCTGAATGATGTGTAAATCTCCACAGACTGTGAACACCCGATGATGGCTCAAAAATAGACTGCTTACTGTCATGGTAGCATACATGCCCACCAGTTCACTTATGTCCTAGCTAGAAATAAGATTGAGTTTGATTTTAACTACATATCAAATAGAAAATAGACAGTGTTGCATTTAAAAAAAATAATATCTGCCTTCGTTTCCCTCTTTCTTCTCGGTTACTCATATCAATTATTTTGGTGATTTTGCTGTGCAGCAGTTTTGAGCACAGCTTGTTTGCTGTCAGACAAAACCCGTCCTAAGTGACAGAAGTGGATGATCTGGTTATATGACAGTATTGTGACGTACAATAGATCCTGTAAATATACTTTTTAGTCCTACCCAGTGTAATAGATAAATAAGGAAAAGGATTAAGAATTAAACAATAGTTAGAGTTACTGTGAATGGGTCTTGGCTTTTCAACACTATATCAACATCACTGTTTCTACAGAAAGTGACACTTACTTTACTCCTCTCTCCTTACCTTCCTGTTATTTAATTACATCTATCTAATACAGGCAATATATGAAGCAAGGATATACTGAGTTTTTGCCCCAATTGTCCTTTTTAATGATAAACCCAATTCAATTCAATTCAATTCAATTCAATTTTATTTATATAGCTCCAAATCACAACAAATGTCGCCTCAAGGCGCTTTATATTGTACAATAGATCGCACAATAATAAATACAGAGAAAAACCCAACAATCATATGACCCCCTATGAGCAAGCACTTTGGCGACAGTGGGAAGGAAAAACTCCCTTTTAACAGGAAGAAACCTCCGGCAGAACCAGGCTCAGGGAGGGGCGGCCATCTGCTGCGACCGGTTGGGGTGAGAGAAGGAAAACAGGATGAAAGACATGCTGTGGAAGAGAGACAGAGATTAATAACAGATATGATTCGATGCAGAGAGGTTTATTAACACATAGTGAGTGAGAAAGGTGACTGGAAAGGAAAAACTCAATGCATCATGGGAATCCCGGCAGCCTTACGTCTATTGCAGCATAACTAAGGGAGGATTCAGGGTCACCTGGTCCAGCCCTAACTATATGCTTTAGCAAAAAGGAAAGTTTTAAGCCTAATCTTGAAAGTAGAGATAGTGTCTGTCTCCCGAATCCAAACTGGAAGCTGGTTCTGAAAACTGAAGGCTCTCCCTCCCATTCTACTTTTAAATACTCTAGGAACAACAAGTAAGCCTGCAGTGTGAGAGCGAAGTGCTCTAATAGGGTGATATGGTACTACAAGGTCATTAAGACAAGATGGGGCCTGATTATTTAAGACCTTGTATGTGAGGAGCAGAATTTTGAATTCAATTCTGGATTTAACAGGAAGCCAATGAAGGGAAGCCAAAACAGGAGAAATATGCTCTCTCTTTCTAGTCCCTGTCAGTACTCTTGCTGCAGCATTTTGGATTAGCTGAAGGCTTTTGTCAGGAATAGAAATATTTTACTGCTATTATTTGCTGCTATTTTTATAATCATCATTAACATTTCAGTGTTAATAGTGATGTTGCATTCAGATGCACTCAGATGTTCAAATATATTGGTATTATATTAGCCTTTATTACAGGTCCAAAGAAGAACCATTTTAAATGGTTGAGTTGAATCTATAATTTAAATGTTATTAATGCTTTTATGATCTCTGTGTAGAGGGCAGAGACAGGAAAATACACTTTGTGCCAAAATGAGACAGGAAGTTATGTCTTTGAAGTTGCAGCTTTTGCAGAAGTGAAACCGAAAGCAGAGTGAGTGCAAGTTAAGAGCAGGGTGTTTAGTATGCATCTATTGCGGATTAAGCCTTAAGTAGTTGTGGTAGACTGAAACAGTTGTTTATATATTTCACATATAAGTCAAGATCATTACACACAGGATGGCCTGAGCCTGGTTGGTTGCTTAAGTTGAGGTCAACTAAGGTTCAGAAAGCAGATGCAAACTCTGCACGTACAGACAGACAAATAGTGAGAGGTCATGACACGTACGCAGTACACAGCATGCACGCGCCCTCGCACGTGCACACACACACAGATATAAACTCTCACCTAAATGAGTCTAACTGCGGAGTTGTGCCTGTATGAGTGACATTTTGTACAGGAAGTGCACCTGATGTCCTAGGAGATAAGCGACAGCGAGAATGGAGACAGGAAGCATCAGCCGTCGACACGAAGATGATGTTCTATGTTAAAAGTCATTGTGGTTTTGGTGTGACGTATTTCTGCCTAGTAACAGAAAAGGGGGCTGTACTATCTTAACCCCATAAAACAGTTGTCTGAATATGATAAAGACAGTCCAACACTGATTGGGTTGTTGAACTCACACATGTGTTTATTAAAATACTGTCTAATTGCACACTGGACCGGATCTGTGGTTATTTATGGATTCTTCTCTCAACATTGAACCCTAACATTTGGGGGCTTCGTCCGGTGAGAGAAATGGAGGAACTTTGAGAGATCCGGGGTCCGTGGTAATTGGACGGGCAGACGGTAATCAGTGGTGAAAGTGAGCAGGCATTCCCCGGGGCATTTAAAGGTAAGACACTGCCTGTTGAAATATATTTCCAAAAGGTGTCACATTGGGCATGTCAAATTAAAAGCCTGGTCACTGTAATTACTGGTGAAGGTCTGTTTTGAGTTTGATGGGAATTTCATGAGCATGCTGGTTGAAGTAATGATAAGTGATAAGTAAAAGTAATGGGTTCAAGTCCCAAAGAAATGTAGAAAGTAGGGAAATTGGTCATTTCTGTGGGTTCAAGTCCCGCTGGACATTGGGTCTATCTTGTGATGGTCATCTCGTGGGTTCAAGTCCCCTATGTCCACAAAGGTAGATCTGCCTCAATCTTGATCCTGTTTTGGGCTTAGATTGTTGTTTCAAATTATTCTAAATTTTTCTAGGACGACAGCAGCGTCTGTTAAGAAGCGCATTTTCTCCTTGGTAACGCTTGCGCTAAGGCAGGACGCTGACCTTAGACCTACTGGACAGTAGGGATAGTACCGTCGACAGCGGGGAGAGGTTGGGAAACTCCGAAATTGCTAGGGGTTCAAGTCCCTATTCTTGCGCTTTTTGACTACCGGTAAATTAAGTTAGGGCTAGAAATCTGGACAGAGCAGTTCGAGTCTGGTCTGTTAAATTGGTCGCAAAAAACCTGAAGGTTTGCCCGTTCAAGTCGGTTATGGAAAATTTTCGAAATTTGTAGGAGCGACAAGGCCTAAAAAATCTGTGCAGTTGTAATTAAAGACGTCTGTAATATAAAATATGAGATCTATGAGTAAGATCAGTCTCTGTGTCAGTAATGCACAGCGGATGTGCACTGATGGTGTGTGTAAATGCAAATGAGCAGCGAGACGCCAGCAGAGAGGGTGGTTTCAATGTCGACAGAATTGAGCTTTTGCTAAATGCCTGTATATAAGAGGTTGGTTTTGCTTATTATGAGAGTGTAAATACAGTTTGAATATATTAGTGTGGATGTATAGTAAATGACTGAATTTTGATAGATGTATATTTCGTGAGCCATAAATGTTGGTGTGTTTTATTTTTTCAGTTATGTGTGTGTGGGGAGAAGCGGGGTGTGAGACGATGAGAGGTTTCAGTTTTCTTTTTCTTTTTCTTTTGACTTGCTCTGTCTGATTATGAAAGGCATGTTTAAAATTCTCGTATGAAAGCGTATTTTGTGTGATTTTAACCGTGTGAATGCTGTCAGTATTTGATTTGAGTGACTCTGCATGATTTGTCTGAGTGAGTGGAAAATGGAAGTTTGAGAGAGAAAAGGCAGTGTGTGTGAGACGAGTCATGGCGTCTGAAAGAGGTTAGAAACATTTAAAAGTGGGTGTGAAATATATTTCTTTTGTGATGAAAAGTAGGATGTTTTAAAGTTTGAAAGTGCTTTTAATTCAAGAAATCCATGAGAGATGTTATGACAGGTTGAGTTTATTTTTTCCGATTGAAAATACATAAGTATATATACTTGGGAAACCCAGTTAAGAGATTATTGGGTGACTGATGCCATAAAACTGACCTAAAGAATGGTCCTGTGTGTGAAGGAGTGTTGATTGTCCTGATGTTTGAAAGAGCTCTATTTAAATGTGTGTGAATGAAATGAAAGTGTATTGTTTTGGATCAAGATTTAGTAGAATTACTGATTGGTTGTAGACTGTGAAATTTAAAGGGAGACAGAGTCTGCTTGGTGCCTGCAGAAACAGGAAGGTGTGTGTGTGTGACTGATGATGTCAGGGGAGCACCCAGAGAAATAGACAGAGTTAAATTCTAAGAAGATGAAGCGAATGCATGTTTTAAGAAAAAGTAATAAAGTAATAAAATTATATTAATTACAGGTTTTAGAAAAGAGACAGACCGAGAGAAATAAATACATGAACTAACAATTACATTAATGAATTGAAAACGCACGTACACAAACTGTTACATGTGAAATTATTGTTGGAAAGTTTAATAAAGAAAGCAGTTTACACTCCTTTAATTTCCAGAACCAGTGTGTCCCCTAGACCTGATAACACTCTTGCCCAGTTGGCCCCTGTAGTAGGCGGGCGTGGAAGGCTGGACAGCCCATGACGGGTAAGATCCCACCTCGAAACCCTGGGACAACCTAAGGCAAGGCGCAGTCACGATTGCTTGAACCTAAGTCCCGGAGTGACCTTGGAGTCACTGGAGGAGACGGGATTTAACAGGTAAGGCCACTGGGCACAGACGAAGGGGAAATGTCATTAACAATGACCAGTGATGAGCCAAAGAGAGAAAACACACCCTGTCAAAGGAGTTTGAAACACTGCAAAAGAAACATTTACAAGATCACAAAGATCATAAAGAAACATTTATAAAAATCACACATAAAAACAGGAAATGCACTAACCTTACAGAGATAAGCTCATGAAGAGTAATGCATAGATAGTGATTAAAACTTGGCTAAGAACACAAACATATGTAATTAAATCAGCCTGTTAATTACATGAGTGTTAAAATGGTGTGAATGTTGAAGAAAATACACTTAAAACACACTTGGATAAAATAGAGTTGTTGTGGAATAACTCAAAAGAAGCTGTATGACAAGGGAGTGAGTTATGAGAAAAAAACAAAAAAACAAAAAAAAAACAAAAGAGAAGTGTTTAAAGTAGTTTAAAAGGTGACTTAGGAGTGCTCTTTCACTGATTGATAAAAGTAAGTGATTAGTATAGAAAGAAAATGAAAATAATTGAATAAGGTGATAATGTTTAAACATGTATTTCTTTTGTCACGTTGACTTGTTGAGATGAAACAGTACGCAAATTAGCTCGAGTGAGTGACGACAGAGGAGCTTCCTGTGTGTGTGATTGAGGCCTTGAGGAAAGGAAGCAAAGTAGATAGTTTAGAGGTGCAGATTTGGACAAGAAATTTATAATTTAGTGTGGACACATTGTTATAACGTGTTTATATTTTAGGCTGAATCTAAGTATGGTGAAGTGTCAAAGGAGACATGGTTGTGTGTAAAACGGTGCAGCTTTTGACGAGGTTTCAGTGCATTGAACGAGTGAACTTTGAGATTGTTTTAGATTTTTGAGGCTGTTGTTTCTATTTCAAGAGAGGGAGTTTTGATAAACATGGACATGTCTAAAAGGGCCCATAGTTTTTGTAACAGTGCACTTAGAGAAAAAACCTGTCAGGTGATTTTGTTTTGTACTTTGATGAGCTAATAATCAGCTCTCTCTTTTTTCATTTTTGTTCTAAAGCAGGCCTGGAAGAAAGTGAACTGACGGCGCTGACAAAATTACCAAGTACGAAAATCAGGTGGGCATTACAGATTATAATTGATTACAATCAGAGACTGAGTGGCGGCAAGTCTCTGTCCAAAAATGATTGCAGCGTGTCAATCCAGTCAAAAATATAGAGAACTATTTTCCTAAAAAGGAAAACGAAATAAAACAAATGATTGAGCTCATTTTGCTGATGTGGAGCATCTGATGACGTGCGCAGAAGGCTGCAGTATCAGCAAAAATATCATGTGTGAATGCATGGGAGTGAATGTGAGTGATGGGACCCCGAGGGGAAATAAATAAAAGGTTGACAAACAGGAGGAGTGGAAGACTTAATTCTGGGGATGTGGATGTTTGTTTTGAGAAAATTATTTACTGGGGTTGGATTATGTTATTACATTATAGAATGCTAAATGCTAAAAGGGAAACATTGATGTAACTCAAGTTACCATGAACTGAGGTGACACATGATTAATAACGGTTCTGTGTAAGTTTATTTTGTGTTATAACACAGGTTGGATCATAAGTGGGGAAATTGAGTATGAAATGTGAAGTTCTGGTTAACACACAGGTTTTGTTTCCAGGAAGTTCCAAGGATCCAGACTTTGCATGGAGCAACGATTTGGAGGAGATTTGACATAATAATTAAATTGATCTTATTCCTTAAACACAGGTTTTCAGGGCTGGAGCAAAATACCGGAGAGGAGGATGGCTGAAGGGTTCTGAGAAATGATATGATATGACTAACCTTTTTTCCCTTGTAATTTCCTAAGCTTGGGTGGAGCATTTTGAGTTTTTTGCCACATGAGATGTGTCAAAAAAAGAGAGGGATTTAAGATTTAATTTGCTTAAGTTGAAATGGGTTTTAGTATGATTTTATAACTATTGGGGTTGTTTGATAATTTAAATATGGTAAAACTGAGGCAGAGATTGTTAATTCTTTAAAGAGAGGATTAAAATGAACCGAATTCTGTTTAGAAGATAAATTGCTGGTGTTAATAAGAAGTGGTATATAAAACTTAAAGGGGAAATTGTGGGAATAAAGGATATGCTTGGGGAAAAATAGTGAACATTTTATGAGTAGAAAATGTGGGATTTCTTTTTGATTTTTAGGATAAGTTGTAACAGTGACATAATGCTAGAATGTTGTTATAATGTAGGCTTTAGAAACAGATAGTAAATAGGAGAGCTTTTATGAGGAGGTTAAAAGTCTCGCTGACTTAAATGAATAATATTGGAAATTATACATGTAGAAATGATTTTTTATACACATTGCATTTTTGTGCCTTTGACGGAGTTGTGGCTCAGAGAGTCGTCTCTTGAGGGTCACAAACTTTTGGTTAACGTTATGATTAGCCAATCTACTGTGAGAAGGACCTGAGTTCTGAAGGATTGCACACGCTTACAGACATATGGAGCTCATTAAGACACATGACAGTACTGATTCCAGGCAAAAGGCCTGAAATCCATTTAGCATTTAACTGAATAGGAGTTTCGCTGGTAACTAAATTGGGTAACATGTAAAATATTGAGATAACACATGCAGCTCCAAATGAGTCTTATTATATAAAATGCAGCTACAGAATAACGAACGCTTGTCGAAAGTGACCGAGGTTTCTTTTTTGCTTTAAACCAGGTCCAAAGGGGGGAAAGCTTATGTATTTTGGTTAAGACTGATAAAATATAATGACTGATAAAATATAATTAGAATGTACCATTACATTAAGAGCAGCAAAATGAAATAAAATGATATATTAAAACAGGTTATAACACAGGAAATGTGAGTTCTAAAATACAGTTAGAGTTCAGCTTTTAGCTATGATGAAATTTATTTAGGAGCTATTGATCATATGTTTATACTTAGTTGATTAAAATGGTTGTTTTTTCTTTGATCCTTGTGTAGAATAAGTGGTTATGATGATTTTTCTTGTGAAAGGTAATTTTAGGCCAGAGCTGTGACAGTACAGGATGTTGAATAGAGTGAACAACAGGAAACATATGACAGCAGTGCTGTAAGACTGTTAAAATGCTGTAGATTGAGATGAGTGATGTTTAAGATTATATAGGAACAAAAGTCAGAAAGTCAAAACATAATTAGGTTTATGCTTTTGAATGAAGAGAACAATTGAGGAAACAGAGTAAGTTAGAGCATAGTAGGGAGAAGGTTCTTATCCATTACAGTTAAGGTGGATCTAGTCTTAGACTAGGATCTACTCCGTGAATTATTAGTTTCGGTCATGCTTTTCGTTGTTTTGGTGACCTCTGGATGTTATCCAGAGGTCAAAAGGGGAAGTGTCAGGAATAGAAATATTTTACTGCTATTATTTGCTGCTATTTTTATAATCATCATTAACATTTCAGTGTTAATAGTGATGTTGCATTCAGATGCACTCAGATGTTCAAATATATTGGTATTATATTAGCCTTTATTACAGGTCCAAAGAAGAACCATTTTAAATGGTTGAGTTGAATCTATAATTTAAATGTTATTAATGCTTTTATGATCTCTGTGTAGAGGGCAGAGACAGGAAAATACACTTTGTGCCAAAATGAGACAGGAAGTTATGTCTTTGAAGTTGCAGCTTTTGCAGAAGTGAAACCGAAAGCAGAGTGAGTGCAAGTTAAGAGCAGGGTGTTTAGTATGCATCTATTGCGGATTAAGCCTTAAGTAGTTGTGGTAGACTGAAACAGTTGTTTATATATTTCACATATAAGTCAAGATCATTACACACAGGATGGCCTGAGCCTGGTTGGTTGCTTAAGTTGAGGTCAACTAAGGTTCAGAAAGCAGATGCAAACTCTGCACGTACAGACAGACAAATAGTGAGAGGTCATGACACGTACGCAGTACACAGCATGCACGCGCCCTCGCACGTGCACACACACACAGATATAAACTCTCACCTAAATGAGTCTAACTGCGGAGTTGTGCCTGTATGAGTGACATTTTGTACAGGAAGTGCACCTGATGTCCTAGGAGATAAGCGACAGCGAGAATGGAGACAGGAAGCATCAGCCGTCGACACGAAGATGATGTTCTATGTTAAAAGTCATTGTGGTTTTGGTGTGACGTATTTCTGCCTAGTAACAGAAAAGGGGGCTGTACTATCTTAACCCCATAAAACAGTTGTCTGAATATGATAAAGACAGTCCAACACTGATTGGGTTGTTGAACTCACACATGTGTTTATTAAAATACTGTCTAATTGCACACTGGACCGGATCTGTGGTTATTTATGGATTCTTCTCTCAACATTGAACCCTAACACTTTTCAGCGAGTTTTTAGGACATCCTGATAATAAAGAATTACAGTAGTCCAGCCTGGAAGTAATAAATGCATGAACTAGTTTTTCAGCGTCACTCTGAGACAGGATATTTCTAATTTTAGAGATGTTGCGCAAATGGAAGAAAGCGGTCTTACATATTTGTTTAATATGTGCGTTGAAGGACATGTCCTGGTCAAAAATGACTCCAAGGTTCCTCACAGCATTACTGGAGGCCAAGGTAATGCCATCCAGAGTAAGAATCTGCTTAGATACCATATTTCTAAGATTTTCAGGGCCGAGTACAATAACCTCAGTTTTATCTGAATTAAGAAGCAGAAAGTTAGTGGCCATCCAGGTCTTTATGTCTTTAAGACATTCCTGCAGTTTAACTAATTGGTCTGTGATACCTGGCTTCATGGATAGATAGAGCTGCGTGTCATCTGCATAGCAGTGAAAATTTATGCTATGTCTTCTAATGATGCTGCCTAAGGGAAGCATGTATAATGTAAATAGAATTGGTCCTAGCACTGAACCCTGTGGAACTCCATAATTGACCTTAGTGTGTGAAGAGGGCTCTCCATTTACTTGAACAAATTGGAGTCTATTGGATAGATATGATACAAACCACTGCAGCGCAGTACCTGTAATACCTACAGCATGTTCTTATCGCTCTAATAGGATATTATGGTCAACAGTATCGAACGCTGCACTGAGGTCTAGCAGGACAAGCACAGAGATGAGTCCACTGTCAGAGGCCATAAGAAGATCATTTGTAACCTTCACTAAAGCTGTTTCTGTGCTGTGATGAGCTCTGAAACCTGACTGAAACTCTTCAGATAAGCCATTCCTCTGCAGATGATCTGTTAGCTGTTTGACAACTACTCTTTCAAGGATTTTTGATATGAAAGGAAGGCTGGAGATTGGCCTATAATTAGCTAAGACAGCTGGGTCTAGAGATGGCTTTTTAAGTAAGGGTTTAACTACAGCCAGCTTGAAGGCCTGTGGTACATAGCCGATTATTAGAGATAGGTTGATCATATTTAAGATCGAAGAATTAATTAATGGCAGGACTTCTTTGAGCAGTTTTGTAGGAATGGGGTCTAAAAGACACGTTGATGGTTTGGAGGAATTAATTATTGAAGTTAACTCAGAAAGATCAATTGGAGAAAAAGAGTCTAACTTAACATCAATGGTACTAAAAGTAGCTGTAGATAATGTTACATCTGTGGGATGATTATTGGTAATTTTTTCTCTAATGATAAAAATTTTATTTGTGAAGAAGTTCATGAAGTCATTACTAGTTAACGTTAAAGGGATTGTTGGCTCAGTAGAGCTCTGACTTTTTGTCAGCCTGGCTACAGTGCTGAAGAGAAACCTGGGGTTGTTCTTATTTTCTTCAATCAGTGACGAATAGTAAGATGTTCTGGCTTTGCGGAGGGCTTTCTTATAAAGCAGCAAACTATTTCTCCAGGCTAAATGATGATCCTCTAAATTTGTGACACGCCATTTCCTCTCCAGCTTACGAGTTATCTGCTTTAGGCTACGTGTTTGAGAATTATACCACGGAGTCAGGTACTTCAGATTTGAGGCCTTAGTTTTCACAGGAGCTACAGTATCCAGAGTCGTACGTAGTGAGGAGGTAAAATTATTAACAAGATAATCGACCTCTGTTGGAGTAGCGTTCAGATAGTTGCTCTGCTCTATGTTGGTACAGGGCATTGAAGATGATAACAGTGGGTGGATTATATTCTTAAACTTAGTTACAGCGCTTTCAGAAAGACATCTACTGTGATAAAGTCTACTCTCCACTGCTGTGTAATCAATTATTGTAAATGTAAATGTTATCAGGAAATGATCAGACAGCAGAGGGTTTTCAGGAAACACTGTTAAATGTTCAGTTTCTATGCCATATGTTAAAACAAGATCTAGAGTGTGATTAAAGTGGTGGGTGGGTTCTTTTATATTTTGAGAGAAGCCAATTGAGTCTAATAACAGATTAAATGCCATGTTGAGGCTGTCATTTTTAGCATCTACATGGATGTTAAAATCACCCACAATAATTATTTTATCTGAGCTGAGCACTAAATCAGATAAAAAGTCTGAGAAATCAGAGAGAAACTCTGTGTAAGGCCCAGGTGGACGATAGATAATAACAAGTAAGACTGGTTTCTGAGTTTTACAGCTGGGGTGGACGAGGCTAAGCATCAGGCTTTCAAATGAATTAAAAGTCTGTCTTGGTCTTTCGTTAATTATTGGGCTGGTGTGAAAAATTGCTGCCACACCGCCCCCTCGGCCTGTGCTTCGAGGTTTCTGGCAGTTAGAATGACTCAGGGGTGTTGATTCATTTAAACTAACATACTCATCCTGCTGCAACCAGGTTTCTGTAAGGCAGAGTAAATCGATTTGTTGATCAATTATTAAGTCATGTACTAACAGAGACTTGGAGGAGAGAGACCTAATATTTAATAATCCACATTTCACTGTTTTACTCTTTGGTTCAGATGTGGATACTGTATTATTCTTTCTTTGTGATTTTTTATGTTTAAGTTGTTTATTGCTGGTTTTTAGTTTGTTTTTTGTCTTTTTGGGAGCTGACACAGTCTCAATGGAGATGGGTTTTTGGGGGGGTAGCAGGAGGAGAGAAGCTGCAGAGAGGCGTGTAAGACTGCATCCCCAACATGAGGTATATATAAAGACAACTGAGGCTTCTATTAATTGTATAATGGAGATAATGTCACGGCTAGCGGAGTGAGCCGTGTGGAGGAATAAATGAGGACCCAAAATGCAGGCACTTGCTGAGATGCAAGGGAGGTTTATTGCAAAACAAAACACAAGGTGAGGATGGCAAAACGGAACTAAAAATAGTTTAAACTGGGAGAAGCTAAACAACTAAACAGCAAACCTGAACATGAAGGAAGGAGAGCGGAGGTACATGAAGGATGACAGCAGGGAGAACACACGGTAGATTCACAGATGGACCAGCAATCAGCACACAAGTTCACACAACCTAAATACACACTGAAGAACACTGGGAAATTACACACAGGTGGGGGACACAGCTGGACCTGATGAACCTGACGAGACAGGGGGGAAGCAAAACTGAATACACTGACATAAGAAACGGACCTTCAAATAGGAAACAAGAAACAATTCACAAAGACGCAGACTTGACACTGAACTAAACCTTCAATAAACACGAGGGCAGAAGAACTAAACCCTTAACCAGAATAAACTGAAACATAGAATTATAGTAATAATCAACAAAGCACAACGAGAGAATCAGAATACAACCCATAATGCAAAATCAAACCAAAACATAAGAACTCAAAATGCTGGGTCAAAATAACCCAGAACCGTGACAGATAAATGTTACACAAATAAGTTATGTTTCTTGTGTTCTGTTCCCACACAGGAACAGTTCTCCCTATTCCTGCATGGGTTCTCTCCAGGTATCCATCTCCCTACATGACACCCTGTAACAGATTGAGGGATGAATGGATACACGTTTCATCTACAACCATTGTAAAGTGTTGTTCTTGTTGTCAGTTTTCAGTTAAAATGACAGTTATGGAAATATTTGTTTGCTCAGTGGAGATCATCATTTTTATATTGCCACGTTCTTTACATTCCATTAACAAAACAACTCTATTTATAACAAAGTTTTGTCCAAGGACACATAACTCCACATTTGAGACATTCATGGGTCTTCATTGTTTGACTCTGAGGGTGTGTTTGTCATTCTGTAATGCACTGCAACTAGTTTTGAGCCAAGTAACGAATGTCACTTTAATTAAAAACAATATAAATATAATGAATCAATATTTGTGGTCATTTCAAAAATAATATAAGTTTTGCCTTTTCATAGCGCCTCTCACAAATATCTCTACATTGTTTTGACCTGTGACAGCTGAGATAGGCTCGTGCTAAAATGCAACTTTCAATTTATTAAGCAGAAGAGAATGGCAGCACGGTGACACGGTGGTTAGCACTGTTATTGCACAGCAAGAAGGTCCTGAGTTTAATTCCACCATCAAGCCGGGGTCTTTCTGTGTAGAGTTTGCATGTTCTCCCCGTGTTTGTGTGGGTTCCCCTTCAGGTACTCTGGCTTCCTCCCACCGTTCAAAGACATGCAGTTTGTGGGGATACAATACAATACAAATTTATTTATATAGTTTGGAGGTAAGCATTAACGACACAGAGCTCTCAGTTCTCACTCCTTCTTTATTCCTCTCCAACATCAACTGCACATATCGCGCCACAAAACACAGGAACACACTTCCTGAACACTGGGTGTGAGTGGAGCCCTCTAGTGGTCCATCACACATGCCCCCTCTGAACACCCAGCAGAACTAGTCCAGGACCCGGGGCTTAAGCAAACGACCGGAACGGCTGAACTGGGGGGGTGGGGAACTGACAGAGGGCAACCCAGCCCGGGAGCGAGGCTGGCACTGGCGGTCAGAAAAAGATGCAGACGACTCGGACTCCGTTGATTGTGGGTCGCTCCTGGGGGAAAAAACAGAATCCAACAGCCCGGTGGCAGGTGGGTGGCCGCGGCGAGGGGCCTGGGCTGTGACCACCTGATCCTCTTGCATAACATGTGCAGGCTTAAGTCTGTCAACAGAGACAACCTCCTGCCGACCACCAAAGTCCAAAACGAAATGTTTGTTGCCTGGTTTAAGAACCCTGTATGGCCCGTCATATGGTGGAC
Organism: Oreochromis aureus; assembly: GCF_013358895.1. NCBI lineage: Eukaryota > Metazoa > Chordata > Actinopteri > Cichliformes > Cichlidae > Oreochromis > Oreochromis aureus. Next base: position 8,757,266 of record NC_052962.1, on the reverse strand, counting down.
GCAGCGGAGTCCTATGGGCATCGTGCCTGACGAAAACAAAACGAGCAGGACCAAAAAGGACCAAATCCAGCAGTTAGCTGATCACATGGAGTATGACTATCAAATACCATGATCTCAGTTTTCTTCTCATTTAAAATGAGAGAGTGTTGGCTGACAGCCACTCTGTGACCTCTTTCTAGCAGTCAGACAGGGGATTCAAAGAAGCTGGCAGGTCATTAGACAATTTGAAATAGATTTGAATGTAATCAGCATAAAAGTGATAGGACATTCTATACTTGTCAAAGATGGAACCCAGGGGTAACATGTACAAGGCAAACAGTAACGGGCCCAACACAGAACCCTGCGGTACTCCACGGGAGTTTAGAGATTGGCCTATAATTCGCAAGGTCACTATGATCGAGGCTGCTTTTTTTTAAGACAGGTTCGGACCACTGCATGTTTAAATACAGATGGGACACGGCCCGCAAGTAAAGAGAAATTTATCAATGATAAGAGATGAGGCCCAGTAACATCGAACCCATCCTTTAAGATACGGGATGGGAAGAAATCATGAGGCGGGTTTGAACTTTTCAGTTGGTCAATTATGCTTTTAAAAGTACAAAGTGAAATTGGTTCAAACTGGCAAAAGTTGAACGGAGATCCTTCGAAAGGAGGGGGGTTCACCACTGGAAGTTGCGGGAGTGAGGTTTTTAAAAGTCGCTTTAGAAGCCTTAACAGGATCCTGAAATATAGTACGGCTGCTGCGTAAAATGTCAAGGGATACTTGAAGCTTATCTTTTTTCCAATTCCTCTCAGATTTACGACAAATACGACGTAAATCTCGTATAGAGTCATTTAACCAGAGTTGAGGGGAGGATATGAGACGCTTCATTTACGGGGGCCACTAGGTCCAAAGTGGTGGAGCATGTGGATAAGATAGCATCCAGAGCTTTATCAGCTGAAGAGGAAGTGCAACACTTGGGGTCCATAATATCAGGATCAAGGCAGACAGAATTTAGAAAGGCAGCAGTGAAATTAGCCACAGTCTGAGAGGTGATTACACGTACAGGGCGACTGGGATCAACAGTGTTCATATGTGTTACACTTAAGTCAGTATTAAACATAACCAGAAAATGATCAGAGATGCTGACATTGTCAATATCCTTAATGCTAATATCCAGGCCATATGAGAAGACCAGATTCAGCATATGGCCTTTAACATGTGTCGGTGCACTCACCCATTGTGCAAGGTTAAAAGAGTCGGTTAAGACAAGGAAATCATTGGCTAAAGAGTCCCCCCTTGAAGCACATATGTATATTAAAATCACCAGAAATAAGAACACGGTCATAATTTAGAAAAAGAGAAGATAAAAAATAGGATAGGTTAATTGATTATTCTAAATTGCCCATAGGTGTGAATGTGGGAGTGAATGTGTGTTAGCCCTGTGACAGTCTGGCGACCTGTCCAGGGTGTACCCCGCCTCTCGCCCTGTGACAGCTGGGATATACCCCAGCAGGGGTATAGGATAGGCAGGATAGGTAGAAGAGAATGGATGGATGATGAAGGACTTCAAAGAGCATTTATGTTTCTGTCTAATTGAGAAAACTGGATTATCTGTTGTTTGAAAATGTACTTATTGCTTTTTTTTCCTTTTTTTTTTTTGCCTGTCCCGTTTGGTTCTTTTGCCATCAGAATTATTGTCTAAAGGCAAAGAAAGATGCCCAACGGATTTACTTTACCAAATGGACCATCCCAGCCTTGCCGTAATGGTCTATTTGATTCACCTTTTATTGTTTTTTTATTTTTTTTTTATTTTCACTTGCTAGATACGGGACAGACTTGAATGAGGAAAAGAAAAGGGAAAGAAAGAAAGGGGAAAAAAACAGCGGAGAAGAGGGACGGGGATAAAGGGCAAAAACAAAACCAACAAAATAAGCAGACAAAAAATACATATATCAATCACCTGGATCACCTGTTGAGAAAGAAAAAAGAAAACAAGCAGAAGAAAACGAGAGCAATAGAATAAACAACATCACGATGATATATGGGAATATAACAGTAAATACTAAATATTAAACATTATTGTGCAGCACGTAAGATCGACAGTGCCCAGTGTGCTTTGAGGTAGGAGCCAAAAAGGGTGTAGTTTGTGTGTGTGAGCACCCGTGTGTACACCTGTGAGCATGGACGCGCTTGTTTTTAAAAGGTTCCTTCATGTAATAATCTGTTAGAGGGTGTGGGGGGCCACTGCCCTGTTCTCCAGGGCATGAAGCAGGTATGGAGGAGATCAAAACTCCAGACATTCAGAGGCCCCCAGAACACAAGAGACCAAGGAAGACCAACAGAGGGGCAACCGCGCCGCTGTCCCAGAAAGAGCTGAGGAGAGTCCCAGATGAGGGGTCATTCAGCAGCCGCGGAGCAGAAGCCAGGGGGGGTTGCAGTGACGTGCCCGTGAGCTCTGCCGGCAGCCAGCTGTGCCAGAGTGACCGAGCCCCAGGCCGAGAGGCCGAGGGCACCCCACCCCCAAAGTGGCCCGAGCAAGCCCCAGGCTCCAGGCCCCGATAAGCAGCCACCAAGGAGTGAGCTGGTGTGTACCTGGATGTGAGCCGGTGTGTACCTGGAGAAAATGTACTTATTGCTAACACATCTGCAGGAAGAAACAGTTTTTTCAAAAAGAGCTTAGTGAAGTGTATTATATCTTGCTGTGTGGTATGGGATATTTTCAAATGAAATTTTTCATCTTAGTCTCTCCTGAATAAGGGATGAGTAAGTGTTAGGAGAAAGGATATATGTGTTTTTCACCATACACCCCTTCAAAAGTCTTTTCTCATCTCCTCAAGGTCCATTAAGAGAATAAAAGGTGCATCTTCACGATAGCAGAGTGAGAATAACTTTTGAGTGTTCTTATGTGCCCATGGGGATTTTAACCTTAGAGATCACTTACCCATGGGAACTTATGTCAATTTAGTCACCAAATACATTAGTTTCTCTGCCATTAAATAATTTTCAGTTCTTTCAAGTGATATCTCCTCAGTGAACTCTCAGCTACTATATTTTGCATTCAGTTGTGTTTTGTTCTCTTCAGTCAAGCAGGCATTTCACAAACAGCTCCTGTTCCTGTTTAATTTATTATTATTATTATATGAGCTGACAATTGGCATACTGACAAAATTAACTGAAAAGTTTTGAAATGCTTGTCACAACAGTGTAAGCATAATAGAAAATATCCCAGGTGCTATTTACAGAGTTTTAATAAGGATTGGTGTGTGTCCGTGTATGCGTACATGTGTGTAAGATGATATGTTTCCATCTTATTCCTTATGAACAATCAGATCAGATGACCTTAGATAACCCAAAGACAACAATATGATCTTGATGGAGAAAAAAAGAAAGGAAAAATAAGAAAGGACAGAAGAGGAACGAGAGAGTTTATATTTAAATGTGAGGACTGCTCAGTGGTAGTTGATAAACTGGAAATTTAAAGCTCACAAGTAAGTCCTCATGTTTTAAAAAATGTTTAATTGTGACATGGAGTGGGCACTCCATCCTTTTCTGGCTGAGGACCATGGCCTCAGATTTGGAGGTGCTGATTTTCATTCTCACTGCTTCATACTTGGCTGCGAACTGCTCCATTGCGAGCTAAAAGCTGTAACCCGGTGAAACCAACAGAAATACATCATCTTCAAAAAGCAGAGATGAGATTCAGAGACCACCAGTGGAAGCCTTTCACCACTTGGCTACAGCTAGAAGTTCTGTCCAAAAAAATAATGAACAGAATCTATGACAAAGGGCACTGACCCACCAGAAATGAGTATGACTGACTACCGGCTATGCAGACCAAGCTCCTGCAACGGTTGCATAAGGATTGAATGGTGCTTAGCAACGACCCAGACACCCCATACTCCCAAAGCACCTGCCACAGGACACCCCGAGGAACATGGTTGAATGCCTTCTCCAAGTCCACAAAACACATGTAGAGTGGTTGGGCAAACTCCAATGCCCCTGAAGTATCCTCGAGAGGGTAAAGAGCTGGCCCAGTGTTCCGCGACCGGGACGAAAACTGCATTGTTCCTCCTGTATCCGAAGTTCTACTAATGGATGGACTCTCCTTTCCAGCACCCTGGCATACACTTTCCCAGGTCATAGGCTGAGGAATGTGATCCCCCTATAGCTGAAGCACCACCCCTGTCTGCCATTCTAGTGGTACTGCCCCTGATCTAAACGCAAAATTGTAGAGGTGTGTCAACCAAGACAGCCCTACAACATTCAGAGTCTTCAGGAACTCAGGGTGAAACTCATCCACCCCAGGGCCCCTGCCACCAAGGAGTTGTTTAACTGCCTCGGTGACCTTGCCCCCGGAGATAGACAAGTTCCCCTGTGAGCATCTCTGCTTCCTCCACGGAAGATGTGCTAGTGGGTTTAAGGAGGTCTTTCTGATTCAGTAGAAAGGACTAGATGTTACAGTCCCTCATAATGCATTGCTTTAGATGGAGAGACTCTTGAGGGATGGCTGTTATGAGGAAAGGCAGCCCAGAAACTTTGCCAGCAGCACACAGCGTTGTGTGCCTCAACCTTCGGTCTTTTACCCAGGCTAATCTGCTATTTTCCTTCCTTGGTTAGGTTTAGGGATTAGAGATCTGATCTAGCTTATCATTTTAAAATTTGGGACACATCGTCAGTAGTGGACCTTGGATTCATTGGGTGTTTCGGCCATTATCACTAGACACCCTCATCCAAGGAGGCCCTGCCAGGGTTGATCAGGCCCTGGAGTGTGTCACTGGTTTATGTTTACTTGTCATTTCTCTTCTTCTTTCTTCTGTTTAGTTTCCTACAGTTTATTTTCTATCTATTCACTGCAACTGAGAAATAATACTTACCTCTTTAGCATTTATGGAGCCTAACTTCTTCAAAGGGATAGAAAAGGTGACAGAGAGAAGTAAGACAAAAGGGACAAGATAGGAGAGAGCAGAGAGGAGAGCCGGAAGGGGGGTGCCCGATCTGGCTTCTCACACCTCCCCGCTGGATCAGGCTGTACACTCTACCTCCCCACTGCCTCCCAGAAAAGGGAAGAAGAGCAGAGGGGAGAAGAGCGGAATATTTCTTTTCTCTCGCGGTTAGCTGACTGCCTTAGCTGTCCAAGTGATGTAAGCCCTTTTTATCCATATCCGGTGACTGGTCCTCTCAGCAGTGTTAGCTAGTTCTCTTATAGCCTGCCTTTGCGCCTGTCCTCTGATCCCAATCTTTCTAAGCAGCTTTGCTGTTGTGCTGGCAACAAAGCCCCTGCACCCCACTTCCACCGGGCGCACCTTGATTTTCCAGCCTCTGTCCTCTGCTTTCAGCTGCCAAGTTGGCATACCGCAGCTTCTTACGCTCAAACGCTTCCTCAATTGCTTCCTCCCATGGTACCGTCAGCTCAATGACGTACGCAAGTTTTTGGGAGTTAGACCAAAGGACGAAGTCTGGTCGCAAAGTTGTTGTTACGATCTCTGTGGGAAAAATTAGCCTCCAAGTCCACTTGCATCTGCCAATCCCTGGCAACCTTCAGCGGGCCCAGGTCTGGGGTTGAGGGGCTTGTCCTCGGCTTGTCTCCTTCCCCGACAAATGTTGATGAAAACTGACGCTCCTCTTGGTTCGTGAAAGGTTGAGCATTGATGGATTTTCTTTTGCACTCAACTTTCTCGGCTAGACACCTGAGAACCTGGTTGTGTCTCCATGTGTATCTGCCCTGAGTAAGGCTAGTCCTACAACCAACCAAGATGTGCTTGAGTGTTGCTGGGACTGTACACAGGGGGCAGGATGGGTCCTTTCCAAACCACAGCTGCAGATTTATTGGGGAAGGTAGCACATCGTATGTCACTCGGATGATGAAACTTAGTCTATTAGACTCCATGTCCCAGATTTCACTCCATGAGAGTTTCCTCTTTTCCACACTCTCCCAATTCACCCAGCGACCCTGTTTGGCCAGTGCCACGGCTCTGGCTGTTTCCTCCTGTCGACGCACCTCTTCCACCACCATTTTTCGACGTTCGGTTACAGATGCCTGTTGCCACCGAGGTGTTGCTGCGCCAAGACCAAATCCTCCTCTGCCCTGTTGGACGTGACCTACCACGTCACGATGCCGAACAGCGGATTTCGCCTGTAGCACAGATGTGGCTGGGGTCCACTTCCTCCCCTTTGCTAGGGTGGGAGCAGTGCCTCTCACTATGGGGTCCCAGGAGTCCGTGAGTGACATCTCAAGCCTCACTTCTGCACATTTAAACTCTTCAACCAGGCAAGGGATAGGCAATGACAATGACATGATCCCGTCGCTGTAGAGTCCTACGCTGCTGAGGCATTTGGGAAGTCCGAGCCATGTCTTAACGTAGGAGCTCACTAGCCTCTCTAGTCGATTGGCTTGATTAAGTGAGACCTCGTACATTGTCAATGTACGAGGTCTGCCAGGTCCATTTTTTGGTCCCAGTCCAGCCCTGGTTAAATCTGACATCAGCATAGGAATAAAACATGGCTGGTGACAACTGTAGAGTAGGGAGGAGTTTTCTCAGAAAGCACAAGTTACCTGACTGGTTGCCATGCAGAAAGATGACAAGGAGAACTAATCAGGGAGCACTGAGTCTAAAGCAATCACAAATATTTCAGTTTTTTTTACGTCTAATATGTGCTCTGAGTACATGTTAGAGGCTGTAGTTTTTCCACTTTTACTTTAGTAAAGAAGTTGGATCATAATTTCAGCTGTTACTGGAGTATTTTTCAACTAGTAGCAGCACTTCTACTTGAGTACAGAATGTGTGGGACTTACTGGGGAAAGAAGCTTCTGATGTTAGAGCCTTTTTTGTCTGTCATTTTTCTATTCTTTATTGTTTCCAAAGTTGAACCAGAAAATGTAGGTTTTTTTGAAACACAAAATTTTCAGTCAAATGCAGCAGGTTGTATAGAGTTGTTTTATGTATTAATTCAAATGGGGGTGGGGTTGACACAGTCATCTTGAGTCTTTTTTTAGCATACACCAGCGGCAGTAGGAATGCATGACAAAACAAACCAACACCCAAACAGACAATCTCTCATGACCAGACAGTTCAGTAGCATGCACTGTCCTACTCACTTGCCTATGAAGTACTTGAGGAACTGGTATTGTTTCAGAATCAGAATCAGAATGTTTATTGTCACTGTGCTTTCAAACAACAAGAATTATATGCAAACCCATTCAGTACAATTGAAAAGGGGATGTTCCGCTTTTAATTTTACTGCAATATAGGCACTCTTTGTAGCGAGCTAATTTTATTTTGAAATTCGTTTTATTTTGAAAACCAGTTTCAGGAAGTGACAGGAAGTCAGCCATGTTTGTTTAGTTCCTAGCGGATCACATGTGGGGAAATTTGATCCAGCGACATCTGCCTTTTGTTTGTGCTATCGACACCACTGTCTGTAAGTTTTCATTTGTATTGAATTGTAAGATTGTATTTTATGTATATTTTGTGGAATTATTTGCTGTAGATGAATACTTTAGTAGTTGTGTGCTAACGCTAATGGATGTGTATTGGAATCTAAATTTGTTGTGCTAATATTGCTAAGTTAATTTTAGCTATGTTATTTGTATTTCAGCTTTACTCCATGAGGAAATACTTACTAATTAAAAGGAGTTGGACGCTACATCCTGACTTCGTACGTTATTTCAAGTGGAGTTAGGCTACTGCTGAATTGTGTAGCGTACACACACAAGGAGAGCAGGATAGTAAAAAGACGGTTAGCAGCTGGCAAAACAACTCTACGACAGCAAGCTATGTCAACAAACATGGACGAAGCACACCCCGAAGGTGCAAGACCTAAGGAACCAAAGCCTCCTCAAGACGGAGCATCAGTTAAAAGCACTGGTTCAGTTTCCAGATATTCAAGTAGATCAAATGTCAGTGCAGCAGCAGCACACGCGAGAGCCAAGGCAGAAGCTGCTCGTGCACGTGTTGCCTTCGCACAGAGAGAGATCAGCATTAAAGTTGACAAAGCAAGATTAGAAGCTAATCTCGAAGCCTTAAATCTGGAAAAGGAAGCTGCAGCCGCAATTGCACAAGCAGAAGTTTTGGAAGCAGCAGCAGAGATAGAGGCTGAAGCACATCCTAGTTGGAAAAGTCTCCCAGTTATGGTGCAGAGTACACATGAACGTGTAAGTGACTATATCAGAGACCAAACTATGCAGCTTAACCAACGCAATGAACCAGTCAGTCTCTCAATATCAGAGCGTCCCATCGAGAAGAGCCCTCCACCATCGGCTAAGTACATCATTAAAGATGAGTATATTGTGAAAGACACATGGCCCACACCTTTCCAGCCACAACCAAGTTCCGAGGTAACGCATGCATACCAAACTGCTCACACCTCTATCCCATCAGCTCAGCCAGATATAAATGCTCACCTCCAAGTTAACAGTGAGGAACTCCTGCAAGAACAAAAGAGCAATACGCCCTACCCTAAACCAGAGCTAACTTTTCCTCAGTACTCCAACACTTCTCATACACACCCTCCAGAGTCTTCAGTGATGATGGACATGGCACAGTACCTGGCAAGAAAAGAGCTTGTGAGCACTGGCTTAACCCACTTTGACGATCATCCAGAGTCATACAGAGCATGGAAATCTGCCTTCTCCAATACCATTAAGGGTTTGGACCTTACTGCAAGTGAACAGCTGGATTTACTTTCAAAATGGCTTGGGAAGGAATCTTCTGCATACGTCAAGCGCCTAAGAGCAGCTCATATTGACAACCCAAATACTGCACTCAAAATGGTCTGGGACAGGCTCGATGAATGCTACGGTGCTCCAGAAGTCATCGAAAGTGCTCTCTTTAGGAAGTTGGACAGCTTTCCTAAAATAACAAACAAGGACAATTACAGGTTAAGGGATCTTGGAGATCTATTGATGGAACTGCTTTCAGCAAAAGAGGATGGCTACTTGCCCGGCTTAGCATACCTGGATACCGCCCGTGGCATCAAACCCATCGTGGAAAAACTGCCATACAACCTGCAAGAAAAATGGATCACTCAAGGCTCAAAATACAAAGAGGACTACAAGGTTGGTTATCCCCCCTTTTCCTTTTTCACTTCTTTCATCTGCTATCAAGCTAAAACAAGAAACGATCCCAGCTTTGCTCTTTCTGGAAGCAGTCCTGTCACAGAAAAGCCTATCTCACGCCACACAAATTTAAGAACCCCAGTCTCAGTGCATACGACCAAAGTCGTTTTTTTTTTTTTTTTTTTTTTTTTTTTTGTCTGTCCCATTTGGTTCTTTAGCCGTCAGAATTGTTGTCTGAAGACCAACAAGGATACCAAATGGATTTATTTTGCCAAATGGATCATCATGGCATTGCCGTATTGGTCCATTTGATCAAACTTTGTTGTTATTATTTATTTTATTTTCAGTTGTTACAGGGACAGACATGACGGGGGGATAGGAAAGGGAGAAAGAAAGAGAGGAAGGAAAAGAAAAACAGAAGGGAAAAGGGACAGTGAGAAAGGGCACTTACAAAGACAAAGAGAAAGAAAAAAAAAATCTCCTGGATCACCTGTTGAGAGAAAAAGAAGAGAAGACAAGCAAAAAAAACCAAACAAAAACAAAGCAACATACTAAACACAACACCATCACGTTAATCTAGCTGAGTGTGAACAGCAGTAAATACTAAATATTGAAAGTTGTTGTGCAGCACGCAGGACAGACAGCGCACAATGTGCTTTGAAGTAGCAGCTAAGAAAGGTGTAGTTTATGTCTACAAACAGTGAACACCCATGTGCACACCTGTGTGGATCAACGCGCTTGTATAGAAAAGGTTTCCCCATGTAACGGTCTGCTAGAGGGTGTGGAGGGCCATAGCCCCGTCCCCCAGGGCATGAAGCAGGCATGGAGGAGATCCAGGCTCCAGACATCCAGAGGCCCCAGAGTGCGAGAGCCCAAGGAGTACCACCAGAGGGGCATCCGTGCCACCTTCCTGGGAAGGGCTGAGGAGATCCCCAGACGAGGGGGTCACCCAGTAGCCACGGAGCAGAAGCCAGAGGGGGCTGCACCGGCGTGCCTGCCGGCTCTGCCGGCAGCTAGCTGTGCCAGAGTGAACCGAGTTGCAGGCCCCGAGGCCGGAGGCCCGAGGGCCCCCTTTTGCCCCGGAAGAGGCCTGACCGAGCGACAGGCACCAGGCCCCGCCAAGTAGCCACCGGGAGTGAGCTGGTGCATACCTCAAAGTCGTTTCTGTTGCCCCACAAAATGATCCAGATCCTAGAGAGGATATATCCAAGCATTGCCCCATCCATAAAAAACCCCACCCCTTAAAGAAATGCCGTGGGTTCAGGCTAAAGACTATTGAAGAACGCAAAATGTACTTGAAAGATCAAGGTGTTTGTTTCAAATGCTGCGCATCCACATCTCATCTCGCACGAGACTGCAAAGTTGTCCTGAAATGTGATGAGTGCAACAGTGACAAGCACATCACAGCTCTTCATCCCGGTCCACCACAACTGTCCACCAAGGCCTCAAGTCCCCGAACAGGTGACGGTGGGGAGCCGGAAAAAGAGGACACTACCCCAGAACCAGTTGCAAGCCCTCTGTGCACTGAAGTTTGTGGCGACTTTGCCAGGTCAAAATCTTGTTCTAAGATATGTCTTGTTAAGGTTTACCCTAAAGAGTGCCCACAACAAGCCATCAAAATGTATGCTATGCTCGATGACCAGAGCAACAAGTCTCTAGCCAGGTCAGAGTTCTTGATGATGATGACAAGCGTGCCTTCTCCATAGAGGACGAACAGTTTCTGCAGATAATGGGTGATGAGGTTTTCCAAGACGAGTGCAATAGTTGGGTGGCTCCTCTTCCCTTCAGGGCCCCCAGACCACCTTTGCCCAACAATCGTGAGCGAGCAATGACCCGCCTCTTCTCATTACTGCGCACACTAGAGCGTAAACCACGGATGAAAGACCAGTTCATTGCCTTCATGCACAAGATCTTCGACAACAATCACGCAGAACCAGCCCCTCCACTCCCTAAAGGTAAAGAGTGCTGGTATTTGCCGATGTTTGGGGTCTATCATCCCAGGAAACCCGACCAAATCAGAGTTGTTTTCGACTCAAGCACACAATGCAATGGCATCTCGCTGAACAACGTGCTACTCACCGGACCAGACTTGAATAACAGTCTAATGGGAGTCCTTATTCGTTTCAGGAGAGAGCGAGTAGCAATCATGGCTGACATCGAACAGATATTTCATTGTTTTGTCGTGAGAGAAGACCACCGAGACTACTTACGCTTTCTGTGGTATAGAGATAATGATCCCAACAAAGACATTGTTGAATACAGGATGAGGGTTCACGTATTCGGCAACAGTCCTTCTCCAGCTGTGGCAACATACTGTCTCAGGAGAGCTGCAAAGGAAGGAGAACAGCAGTATGGGTCAGTCACCAGACATTTTGTGGAACGCGAGTTCTATGTAGACGATGGCCTTGTTTCCACATCCACAGAGGAAGAGGCAATTTCTCTGCTACAGAGAACCCATGCATCTCTCTCTGAGTCAAACCTGAGACTGCACAAGATCACGTCCAACAGCGTTGCCGTCTTGAAAGCCTTTCCTGCAGGAGATCATGCTAAGGGCATTAAAGATCTTTACTTGGATGGAAGCGCAGTACCCACACAGCGAAGCCTTGGATTGAGTTGGGATGTTAAAAGGGACACATTCACCTTCCAAGTGTCAGTCAGTGACAAGCCGTTCACACGACGTGGGATTCTCTCCACCATAAACAGTCTTTTCGACCCTCTCGGCTTCGTCGCTCCTGTGACCGTTCAAGGCAAGTCGTTGCTGAGAGAGTTGACCTTGGATGGAACCGACTGGGACAGTCCACTCCCTCAGGATAAATGTAAGGTTTGGGAGACATGGAAAAATTCGCTTCAAGAACTGCAACATCTTCATATCCCTCGAGCATATACCACCACCTCCTGTTGCAATGCCAGTCGTAAAGAGATATGCATCTTTTCAGACGCTTCAACCAAAGCGATTGGTGCGGTGGCGTACCTCAAGACAACAGATGCAAATGACCAGATTCATGTGGGTTTCATTCTTGGGAAAGCTAGACTTGCACCAACAACTGAACCTACCATACCCAGACTGGAGCTGTGTGCGTCAGTGCTAGCCGTAGAAATTGCTGAGTTTATCGTTCAAGAGATCGATATCCAAATTGATGCGGTCACCTTCTACTGTGACAGTAAAGTAGTGCTGGGCTACATTCATAATCAGTCCAAACATTTCTATGTGTACGTCCACAACAGGGTCCAGAGAATCCGCCAGTCCACACAACCGAATCAGTGGAGGTATGTACCTACGGAGCATAACCCAGCTGACCATGCTTCTAGGTCCGTTCAAGCCTCACAGCTCACCAGAACCAACTGGTTCACGGGTCCAACATTTCTATACAAGTCACAGCCAACCAGCGAGCAACACGAGACCTTTGAGCTTATCAACCCAGACGCAGATGTTGAGATATGACCACAAGTTACAACCTGTGTTACGAGTCAAAAGGACAAGTTGCTGGGTTGTGAGAGATTCACAAAATTCTCTTCCAGGAAGTCTATACGGAGAGGAGTTGCAACACTCATCCATGTGGTTTGTTCTTTTAGGGCAAGCAGCCGAGGAACCAACGGATGTAATGGATGGCATTGGTGCCCTAAACCTCTCACAGCTGACGAGTTGTCCAAGGCAACTACAGTGATTCTTCTTGCTGTGCAACAAGCATCTTTCCCTGAAGATTTAGATGCTCTCTCCAAGGGAGCCGATGTTTCCAAGAGAAGCGCTCTAACTAAACTCAACCCGATCGTAGATGCAGATGGTCTGCTAAAGGTTGGAGGCAGGTTGATGTTAGCTGACTTAAGCGACAAAGAAAGGCATCCCGTCATTCTGCCAGGCAAACACCATGTATCCACGTTGCTCATCAAACACTATCATGAGCAGGTCGAGCATCAAGGTCGTACCACCACAGAAGGTGCCGTTCGAGCTGCTGGCATATGGCTAGTTGGCGGCAAGCGATGCGTGAATACTGTTCTTCACGGATGTGTCACCTGTCGAAAGCTTCGTGGGAAAAGAGAGAAACAAAAGATGTCAGACCTGCCGCAGGAGAGACTAAGCACTTCAACACCCTTTACCTACACTGGTGTGGACATTTTCGGTCCTTGGGCTGTGATAGCCAGGCGTACAAGAGGAGGCATTGCTCAGAGTAAGCGTTGGGCCGTTCTCTTCACTTGCATGAGCACGCGTGCAGTCCACATAGAAGTGATAGAGTCTTTAGACACCTCTTCGTTCATCAACTCCTTGAGAAGATTCTTTGCAATCCGAGGTCCTTCTGAGCACCTACAGTGGCTTGCAAAAGTATTCGGCCCCCTTGAACTTTTCCACATTTTGTCACATTACAGCCACAAACATGAATCAATTTTATTGGAATTCCACGTGAAAGACCAACACAAATTGGTGTACACGTGAGAAGTGGAATGAAAATCATACATGATTCCAAACATTTTTTACAAATAAATAACTGAAAAGTGGGGTGTGCGTAATTATTCAGCCCCCTGAGTCAATACTTTGTAGAACCACCTTTTGCTGCAATTACAGCTGCCAGTCTTTTAGGTTATGTCTCTACCAGCTTTGCACATCTACAGACTGAAATCCTTGCCCATTCTTCTTTGCAAAACAGCTCCACAACTGCCCTGTGATGGCCTCAGAGGTTGTCTAAGAGAATATTGGGAGCAACAACACCATGAAGTCCAAAGAACACACCAGACAGGTCAGGGATAAAGATATTGAGAAATTTAAAGCAGGCTTAGGCTACAAAAAGATTTCCCAAGCCTTGAACATCCCACGGAGCACTGTTCAAGCCATCATTCAGAAATGGAAGGAGTATGGCACAACTGTAAACCTACCAAGACAAGGCTGTCCACCTAAACTCACAGGCCGAACAAGGAGAGCGCTGATCAGAAATGCAGCCAAGAGGCCCATGGTGACTCTGGACGAGCTGCAGAGATCTACAGCTCAGGTGGGGGAATCTGTCCATAGGACAACTATTAGTCGTGCACTGCACAAAGTTGGCCTTTATGGAAGAGTGGCAAGAAGAAAGCCATTGTTAAAAGAAAACCATAAGAAGTCCCGTTTGCAGTTTGCCACAAGCCATGTGGGGGACACAGCAAACATGTGGAAGAAGGTGCTCTGGTCAGATGAGACCAAAATGGAACTTTTTGGCCAAAATGCAAAACGCTATGTGTGGCGGAAAACCAACACTGCACATCACTCTGAACACACCATCCCCACTGTCAAATATGGTGGTGGGAGCATCATGCTCTGGGGGTGCTTCTCTTCAGCAGGGCCAGGGAAGCTGGTCAGAGTTGAAGGGAAGATGGATGGAGCCAAATACAGGGCAATCTTGGAAGAAAACCTCTTGGAGTCTGCAAAAGACTTGAGACTGGGGCGGAGGTTCACCTTCCAGCAGGACAACGACCCTAAACATAAAGCCAGGGCAACAATGGAATGGTTTCAAACAAAACATATCCATGTGTTAGAATGGCCCAGTCAAAGTCCAGATCTAAATCCAATCCAGAATCTGTGGCAACATCTGAAAACTGCTGTTCACAAACGCTGTCCGCCTGCTTTAAATTTCTCAATATCTTTATCCCTGACCTGTCTGGTGTGTTCTTTGGACTTCATGGTGTTGTTGCTCCCAATATTCTCTTAGACAACCTCTGAGGCCATCACAGGGCAGTTGTGGAGCTGTTTTGCAAAGAAGAATGGGCAAGGATTTCAGTCTGTAGATGTGCAAAGCTGGTAGAGACATACCCTAAATACTGGCAGCTGGAATTGCAGCAAAAGGTGGTTCTACAAAGTATTGACTCAGGGGGCTGAATAATTACGCACACCCCACTTTTCAGTTATTTATTTGTAAAAAATGTTTGGAATCATGTATGATTTTCGTTCCTCTTCTCACGTGTGCACCACTTTGTATTGGTCTTTCACGTGGAATTCCAATGAAATTGATTCATGTTTGTGGCTGTAATGTGACAAAATGTGGAAAAGTTCAAGGGGGCCGAATACTTTTGCAAGCCACTGTATACTCAGACTGTGGAACCAATTTCGTTGGTGCTTGCAAAGAGTTGGAGTTCCAAAAAGTTGTGTCAAAGTCAGAAGTTCAGAGATACACCAACAATCGCGGATGTACATGGCATTTCAATCCACCTCACTCCTCGCACAGCATGATAGGAGTTGCAAGGAGAATCCTAGACTCAATGCTGATGCGTACTCCCTCCTCCAGTTTGACCCACGAAGTCCTGTGCACCCTGATGGCAGAGGTGATGGCCATCATCAACTCTAGACCGCTTGTCTCTGTCTCTTCAGATCCTGACGTTCCTCAGATACTTACCCCAGCAATGCTTCTCACTCAGAAGCAGAGTGTTCCACCTCCTCCAGGGACGTTCACTGAGAAGGACCTGTATAAACAACAGTGGCGCCAAGTGCAAAGATTGGCCGACCAATTCTGGAATCGTTGGAAATGCGAATACTTGCAGACACTGCAACTTCGTCGTAAATGGCAAGAGTCCAGCCCAAACATCGAAAGAGGTGATGTTGTCTTGATGAAAGATGATTGTACATGCCAGAACGACTGGCCCATGGCTCTTGTGACGAACACCTTCCCCGGCAGTGATGGAAAGGTCCGTAAGATCGAGATTCGGGTGGTCAAAGACGGAGTGGCCAAGGTGTTCCTCAGGCCTATAACAGAGGTTGTTATGGTTTTAAAGAACCAGGACTGAAAAGGTTATGTTGTAGTTTGAGTATTGATATGTGGCATCTTAACAGATACCAGACGGGGAGTGTTCCGCTTTTAATTTTACTGCAATATAGGCACTCTTTGTAGCGAGCTAATTTTATTTTGAAATTCGTTTTATTTTGAAAACCAGTTTCAGGAAGTGACAGGAAGTCAGCCATGTTTGTTTAGTTCCTAGCGGATCACATGTGGGGAAATTTGATCCAGCGACATCTGCCTTTTGTTTGTGCCATCGACACCACTGTCTGTAAGTTTTCATTTGTATTGAATTGTAAGATTGTATTTTATGTATATTTTGTGGAATTATTTGCTGTAGATGAATACTTTAGTAGTTGTGTGCTAACGCTAATGGATGTGTATTGGAATCTAAATTTGTTGTGTTAATATTGCTAAGTTAATTTTAGCCTAGTTATTTGTATTTCAGTTTTACTCCATGAGGAAATACTTCCTGACTTCGTGCGTTATTTCAAGTGGAGTTAGGCTACTGCTGAATTGTGTAGCGTACACACACAAGGAAAGCAGGATAGGGGAACTTTTAAGAGAAGTATGTATGTACAATATATTTTAAACAAACAAACAAATAAATAAATATAGTATGTACAACACTGTATATATGAATGAACAAGTGAGAATACGGTTGCCACACAGTGATTCAGTCCTTAAAATATTGCACAGTTCCTTGGAAATAATGCACAGTTAAAAGAAGAAGAACAATTTTGCAAAGTTAAAATGAAAAAGAAAAGAAAATATTGCACAGCTGAAGGTTGTGTTTTCGTAATGATTTATCCTCCGAGTGTATTTAACAATGCAACATCCCCGGTGTATGTGCTGTTTCTCAGTCTGGTTTTTTTTTGGCCTCAATTGTCCTGTACTGCCTTCCTGAGGGTAACACCTGGAACAGGTGATGGGCGGGGTGGGATGTGTCCTTCAGAATGCTGCAGGCTTTCCTGTGGCAGTGGGACCTGTACAGCTCCTCTAGGGAGAGGAGAGCACAGCTGATGATCTTTCCTGAGCAGTACTGCTGGCAAATCACACTTCGATGCAGTATGTCAATGTCAGTTTAACTGTGTCACACCATCTCACTTTAGATTTCAAAATTCATTTTACTCATTACTGTCAGTATAGTGCAAGAAAATGGAAAATTAAAGATTACTAGCAGGGGCAATTTTAGCACATTTTTGGGGGTGTTTCAGCACCCCCAAAATGAATCAAAGCACCCCCAAGGATTTCTTACTTTTTTTGGACAATATTTGCTGCTTGTGTGACACACTGCTAAAAATATAAAAACCATACAGTAAATGGTTGAGACATAACATTTTAACAACGAAAGTATAGATAAACCCCCCCCCCCCAAAATGGTTTGTTCCAGCTCGCCTCTCCCCTACACTGGCTCTAGCGCTGTTGCTTCCAGAGCGATGGTGGCTGAGACGCAGCAGAGCGGAGGTGTAAGTGCCTGGCTTAACCTTCAGTTACTCTTTTTAATTTTTTTCATATTAATGTAATTTTTCATCTAATTGAATACAATCTATTTGTGTATGATTGTCAGTCCAAAGAGGGAGAGAGGAAAGAGGGGAACGTGAGGAGAAAGTACAAGGTCAGGAAGAACCAGGTAAGAAAACAGACAGGGAACAGTGACAGGCAAAACAGAAGCTGTTAAACTAACAAAGAGAAAAAACCTGATTTTACTCATACAATCAGGAAGATGCGTTCTCCCTATATTAAAGCTGCTATACAGAATCTGCAAAACAAACTGGGTTGAAACATTTTTGACCCTTTTTAACAACATTCCAACATAACATTATCATTGCTTGGGGAGATTAAAATTAATGATATATATTTTTATGTGGTTCAGCCACAACTCTACTAAAACCTCAGCCAGTAATAGGTAGGCTAACTTTTGGACCGTCCAGTTGTCTGTATGACTGTCGCAGTACGTACATCACATTTGCGCACTATCAGAAAGTGCCAAACAGCACCACCTCACTGGTGGAGTGAGGAGCTGTAAAGAGAAGCAGAGTGCTCTGTTTATATTCTAAAAATGTTTTAAGCTGGCTTGTTTCAAAGATTCTGTACTGCAGCTTTAAATGTTTTCCAAAAGCACACATACACTTATCAGTGTTTCTCAAACTTTTTACAGTGTGTACCACCTGATAAAAATGTCAAGCTCTCCCAAGCACCACTATGAAAGCATGAAACTCATAAATCTTACAACACAAAATGATTATTATTAAATTAGTAAAATTAGTATCTGCAGTAAAGATTTTTATTTGTAATAATTTATTCTGTTTTGGGAGTGTTTTTTATGTATCTGTATTATATTATACATACACATTAAAAGTGAATCTCTGTCCAAAAAATGCACTCAGTTTACTTCTTACTCACTATGAGCATCATTCATTATTCTCCCCCAGTAATTAAGCTTAGGATATGTATTTTTTTTTTATTCCAATCCATTCTTCTTTTGCAGCATTTAAATAACCTTTATCAGATTTGATGGTTTTGTTACAGACAAAAAAAGTGTTTTGCTTTTCTTTCACAATTGTGGGGATTAAATTGTGTTAAAATGTACAAAACAGTAATGTCATGTTTTGAGATGAGGACCCAGGCACAGAGAGACTTGATGAATTTAAGAATCATATGATTTAAGAAAGAAATTTGCAGACTTGCACAGAGATGGTAAAATTATGATGACTGATAACGGAGATGAAGACAACAGATGATGACGACAGGGAGAAAGTCAGGGACAGTCAGAGAGAACTTGGGACAACTGGAGACATTTAAGAATGCAGGGACTGACAGAGACAGGGAAGAAGTCTCATTGTGACGTGTAAAGTTTATCTTGCCTGCCTGGGCAGCTCTCTGGGTGCTCAGCACCCCCCAAAGCTCTAATCCTAGAATCGCCCCTGATTACTAGATTTGTTTTCACCATCAACACAGTAGGTATGCCCTTTGCTCCAAGAAAAACACTTTTGGGAGAGCTTTTTTTTGACAAATTTTCATTTTCATGTATGTGTACATTGTAATGATAACAGCAAATCCTTATTTGCCTAGTATCATGTGTTATGTTGTTAATACTCTTAGACTGTAGGGGGCGCTAGATAGCTGGAGGGAGTTACCTCTGGGCAGACTGTGATGGCTAAGTTTGTTTTACATGTGAACCACAGTTCGATAAAATACCTTCTCTTCAAGTAATGGTGTCATTCTTAAGAACCCACAACAACATAAAGAAACAAGACATGGTGTCAGAAGATGGACTTGAAGAAAGGTAACGGACTACAATATAGCAGTACCGACGGATCAGCTTAGCAGTGAACGTAGTGTAGCTAACTCGCCGAGGGAGAGAAAAGAGACCTAGCGACGTAAGCATGGACGGCTTACACCCACCACCGATTCTTCAGTTGACTGGAAATGTGGCTGAAAATTGGAGAAGATTTAAGCAACGTTTCACGTTGTACCTGTCAGCAATTGGACTTGACGAGGCAAGTGATAAAAAGCAAGCGTCAGTGTTTTTGCATGTAGTGGGTGATGAGGCACTGGAAGTTGTCAAGAGGAGAAATATTTCACTGCTATTATTTGCTGCTATTTTTATAATCATCATTACCATTTCATGTTAATAGTGATGTTGCATTTAGATGCATTCAGATGTTCAAATATATGGTTATAGTCTTTATTACAGGTTCAGTTATAACCACTTCAAACTGTGGAGTTCAATCTATAAGTTAAAGGTTTTTGAATGTTTTTATATTCTTACACTGAAGTCTTCAGTGAGTGAGAAAACTGAGCTGCAGCGACAGGAAGTACATGTTTTTGAAGTTACATGCTTTTGCAGAAGTGAAACCGAAAGCAGAGTGAGTGCAAGCCAAAGAGTAGGGTGTTTATTATGCATTTATTGCGGATTAAGCCTTAAGTAGTTGTGTTAGATTGAAACAGTTGTTTTATATATTTTACATAAGTCAAGATCATTACGCACAGGATGGCCTTAGCCTGGTTGCTTGAGTTGAGGTCAACTAAGGTGCAGAGAGCATCTGCGCACAGACAGACGAGACATACACACACATACAGACACAAACAGTGAGAGAGGTCATGACACGTACGCAGTACACAGCATGCACGCGCCCCCGCACGTGCACGCACACACAAATTAGATAGACTCATTTAGTAGGTAAGAGTGAATGATGTTTTGCTTATGGCTGCAAAGTCGAGGTGTACGTGTTAGTCTGTTCCAGGAAGTACACCAGATGTCCCAGAGATGAGCGACAGCGAGGATGGAGACAGGAAGCATCTGCCTTCGAGGCGAAGAAGATGTTTGTTTTAGACTATGTTAAAAGTCATTGTGGTTTTGGGGTGACGTATGCTTTGTTTGAGTCTGCCTGGTAACAGGAAGACTGCCAACCCTATAAAACCTTTGTCTAATTATTGTAAGTTTAGTTCGACGCTGAAATCTGCACAGCGTTCGGACTCACACGTGTTCATTAAAATGCCGTCTAATTTGCACCCGGCTGGATCTGTGGTTATTTTTTTTGGATTCCCCCTCAATATTCTGAACCTTAACAAAGTCTATAATAACTTCACGTTTACTGATGGTGACGGAATGAAGCTGAATAAAATAATGGAGAAGTTTGAGGCTTACTGCATACCTAAGAGAAATGTGACATTTGAGAGGCACAGATTCTTCACATGTGTACAGAAGACAGGGGAGACAATAGATCAGTATGTCACAGAGCTGCAGAACAGGAGTAAAACGTGAATTTGGAGGACTGACAGACTCTTTGATAAAAGACAGACTTGTGTGCGGGATTCCAGATAACGGTCTGAGAGAGAGGCTACTGAGAGAGGAAAATCTTGACCTGGAAAAAGCATTAACACTGTGCAGAGCAGCTGAAACAGTGAGGGCACAAGCTAAGGAACTGCTTAGTGACAGCTGCAGAGTGGATGCTGTGAATAAGAACACACAGAGTCAAAAAGGAGAGTGCTGCTGCTGACATGAAACTGCAATTGAAATCGCCAGCAAACAGGGACAGAAAAGAAAAGACTTGTGGTCGCTGCGGAATGCAACATCCTCCTAAAACATGTCCAGCATATGGGAAAAGATGCAATAATTGTAACAAAAATAACCATTATGCTAGGTGCTGCAAAGCTCAAACCCCGAAACAAAGTACAGTCCATACTGTGGATGAAGAAGACACAGAGGAACTCTATGTAGCTGCAGTGACAGACAATAAGACAGGTGAAAAGGACTGGATAATGACACTCAAAGTGAATGACACACTCATGAAAATCAAGCTGGATACTGGAGCTCAAGTGAATGTCATATCAGAAGCAGAGTTCAAGAAAATCAGACCTAGACCTAAAATGCATGCAACGAAGGTGAAAGTGAGTGGATACTCTGGTGCAGAAATACCTGTGAAAGGAAAATGCATGGTTAAAGTGACACACAAAGACAAGGAGCACACGCTAACATTCATTGTGGTGCCGAAGAATGTGCAGCCTATACTAGGGTTACATGCCTGTGAGAGTCTGAACCTAGTGAAAAGAGTGCTCGTCGTGGAAACTGATGATGACATGGACTATAATGAGTTGATGAAGGAATATGGTGACCTATTTCAGGGACTTGGTTGCTGTCAGGAGTTTTCCTGTATTGCAACTCAGGTCGGAATAAAACGCTCAGACAGGTTTACGTGTACACGGGTGAGACTCAGGGAGACTCGCGCCGTGCAATAAAAAGAAAGAGTCTTTATTCAGAGAGCACATACAGGAAGAGAGAAAATAGAACTGCAGGCTTCCTGTGTAACTTCCCCATTTAGGAGTCTGCACAGAGTTGCAGAGTTCAAGCTGAATACTGAAAAGAGCAAACACATTTAGATAATGAAATGTACTTTTAAGCATAACATAATAAAAATCCCAAAATCCTAAAAAATCTCTTATCAGTTGCCTTGCTGGAGAACACACAATCAGAGTCGATGAAAGTGTAACACCAGTCATTCATCCATGCCGCAAAGTACCATTTGCTCTACAAAAGCCACTGAAAGCCGAGTTGGACAGGATGGAAAATCTGGAAGTGATTGAAAAGATTGATGAACCAACGGAGTGGGTGAGTTCTCTTGTTATTGTGGAGAAAAAGACTGGAAAGCTCAGAGTTTGCATGGATCCTAGAGGTCTGAATACAGCAATAAAGAGAGAACATTTCAAACTACCTACAAGGGAAGAGATAATGTCACAGTTTGCAAAAGCGAAGTACTTTAGCAAGCTAGACGCTTGTAATATTCATCAGGATTTTGGCAACTGAAGCTGGACGAAGCAAGTTCAAAACTGTGCACGTTCAACAGCCCATTTGGCAGGTACAGATTCCGGCAACTGCCGTTTGGCATTGCTTCAGCACCAGAAGTGTATCACAAGACAATACACATGATCTATGAACACCTGGAAGGAGTCGACACGTCAATGGATGACATCATTGTGTGGGGTAGCACAAAAGCTGAACATGACATGAGACTGAGAAATGTTCTTGAGGCAACCAGAAAAGCCAATCTGAAGCTGAACAAAGAGAAATGTCAGCTTGGGGCGAAGGAACTGACATTCGTTGGAGATATCCTGAGCAGTGAAGGCATCAGACCAGATCCTCAAAAGGTGTCTGCAATTGAAAACGTGCCGAGGCCGCAATGCAAGAAAGATGTGCAGAGATTTAATGGCATGATAAACTACATGGGAAAATTCATACCCAATCTCTCAGAAAAAATGGCGCCACTGAGACAGCTAACTGAAAAGAGAATCGCATGGGAGTGGAATCATGAACATGAGAAAGCATGGCGTGACTTGAAAGATCTGCTTACAAAAGAACCAGTTCTGAAGTTTTATGATCCAATGAGACCTATTAAGATCTCATCAGATGCATCACAGAGTGGGCTTGGAGCTGTTCTTCTGCAGAAGTATGATGAGTGGCAGCCTGTTGCACATGCATCGCGATCCATGGCAGACGCAGAGACAAGATATGCACAGATTGAAAAAGAACTGCTCAGCATAACATACGCCTGTGAGAGATTTCACCAGTTTGTGTCCGGGCAGGCCATCAGTGTTGAAACTGACCACAAGCCACTGATAGCATTGTTCCAAAAACCACTAAATGACTGTCCGCTGAGAATCTAAAAAATGATGATCCGGCTGCAATGTTACACGCTTAACGTGATGTACACACCTGGCAAGCTGATGTACACAGCTGACACATTATCCAGAGCTGTTGAGCCAGCAAACACCAAGATGGATGATGATGTAAGAACATATGTGAGCATGGTCACAAGTGCACTTCCTGTTGCAGAAGGGAAGATGGAGCTCATAAGAACGGAGACAAGCAAAGATGGAACGTTACAAGCATTGCGCAAAACCATCATAGATGGATGGCCCAGCTGTAAGCAAAGCTGCTCACCTGTTCTTCAAGAGTATTGGAACTGC
The DNA here is from genome assembly GCF_013358895.1 of Oreochromis aureus. NCBI lineage: Eukaryota > Metazoa > Chordata > Actinopteri > Cichliformes > Cichlidae > Oreochromis > Oreochromis aureus. The sequence continues at coordinate 8,734,027 of NC_052962.1, read as the reverse complement.
AGAGCAGAACTGTCTGTAGTGGATGATGTGGTGTTCAAGGGAAGTAAAATTGTCATCCCAAAGAGCCTGCGGGGAGAGATGCTCAAAAAGATACACGCAGGGCATCTAGGCATGGAAAAATGTAAAAGGAGAGCACGTGAGGTGATGTACTGGCCACGGATTAATCAGGATGTGACAAATGAAGTGTTGAACTGTTCAACATGTCTGACATATCAGGCAAGCAATCCTGCTGAGCCACTAAAGCCACACCCAGTGCCAGACCGACCATATCAGAAAGTGGGGGCTGACCTCTTTGTGTCTGGAGGAAAGGACTATATTTTGGTCACAGACTACTACTCTTTGTATCCGGAAGTATGTAGACTGCAAACTACAACAGCAGAGGCAGTAATCACTTCAATGAAAGCCGTATTTGCAAGACATGGTGTGCCAAGTGAAGTGTTCACAGACAATGGACCACAATTCTCCAATATTAGGTTTGGACAGTTTGCCAAAGAATGGGACTTTGTTCACACAACATCAAGACGCATAAATAAATAATAAATAAATAAATTTTTATTTATATAGCACCTTTCAAGACAGAATCACAAAGTGCTGCACATAAAATTACAAGTCATAAAAAGATTTAAAAGACTAAATAAAACAGGCAAAAAATTAACCAAAAGCAGTTTTAAAAGGTGAGTTTTGAGTTGTTTTTAAAAACAGCTACTGAGTCCACAGTTCTTAATGCTTGGGGAGAGAGTTCCACAGTCTAGGGGCCACAGTGGCAAAAGCTCTATCACCCTTAGTCCTCCTCTTAGTATTTTTTATAGCAAGTAAGCCCAGATCAGATGACCTCAAAGACCTGCTAGGGACATAAGGCTGTAGCAGATCAAAGATGTAGGCAGGTGCCAGTCCGTGCACAGCTCTGTAGGTCAAGACCAGGATCTTAAAATCGACTCTAAATTTAACAGGAAGCCAGTGTAACTGAGATAACAACGGTGTCACATGTGAGTACTTGGAGGATTTTGTCAAAAGCCTAGCTGCAGCGTTTTGCACAACCTGCAGACGATCCAGAGAACCTTTGCTAAGACACATAAACAGCGAATTACAATAATCCAAGCGTGACGAGATAAATGCATGTATAGCAATCTCCAGTTCAGATTGAGATAAAATCGGGCTTAGCCTAGCCACATTTCTTAAATGATAAAAACAAGACCGAACCAGAGATTTCACACGCCCATCCAATGTGAGACTGGAGTCAAAGGTGACACCTAAATTCCTGATAGAGGATTTAACATAGAGTGAGAGAGGACCAAGGGCTTTCACTATCTGCGATAGAAATCTATCAGGGGCGCATACGAGGACTTCGGTTTTCCCCTCGTTGAGTTGGAGGAAATTTGCAGCCATCCAACGTTTGATTAAATCTAAGCAATCATTCAGACACTGAAGCTTAGATAGATCCTCGGGCATAAAAGAAATGTACAACTGAATATCATCAGCATAACAATGATAAGAAATGTCCTCAAAAGAGCCCATTATATGCTGGAGGGGAAGAAGATAAATTAAAAACAATAAAGGCCCCAAAACTGACCCTTGAGGGACACCATAAGTAAGGGAGGTAGAGGATGACCTAAAATCGGAGACTGCCACAGAAAAGGATCGGTGATGGAGATAAGAGGAGAACCACTCTAATGCAGTTCCAGATACACCAACCCATTTTTTCAGCCTTTCAATGAGGATGTGATGGTCAACTGTGTCGAAAGCTGATGTGAGGTCCAACATGAGTAGAACAGAGCATTTTCCTGCATCATTATCCATCAAGATATCACTTGAGACCCTAAGAAGAGCTGTCTCCGTGGAGTGAAATTGACGAAAACCGGACTGAAACTTATCGTAAATGCCATGTTTATCATTACCCACAATCTAATGGACTAGTGGAAAAGTCTGTCCAAACAGTGAAGAGGCTGATGGGTAAGGCAAGAGACAGTGGTGCTGACTTCTACCAAAGCCTGCTAGTATACCGCACAATGCCACTGGAGTGTGGTATGTCACCAGCACAGCTACTTATGGGACGACGCCTGAGATCAAACCTGCCCATTCAGGATAATCTGCTTAAAACAAAAGAGGGAAATAGCGTGAAGAAGTTTAAGGAGCAACAAAAAGCAAAGCAGAAGTTCTATTATGACAGAGGAACAAAAAACTTACCTGAACTGCATGCTGGGGATCAAGTGAGATTCAAGGACAAAACCAGCACATGGGCACAGAAAGCGACTGTTCTAAAGAAAGATCAACCACGATCATACATCATTCAGACAGAAGACGGAGCTATACTGAGAAGAAATCGCAGAGATCTTCTTAAGGGACCAGTAGTAGTGGAGCAGAGGTTGGAGGCTGCTGAACAACCCCAACACACACATGAGACACTATCACCCGAAACACCTACACACAGTGTTGGGGAGTAACGGAATACATGTACCGCCGTTACGTATTCAGAATACAAAATATGAGTAACTGTATTCCGTTACAGTTACCGTTTAAAAAGGTGGTATTCAGAATACAGTTACTTTGTTGAAATAAATGGATTACACGGCGGTACTTCCCTGTTTCATATTGTCGCGGGTCAGGACTGTTTGGGTTTGTTTGACAGCTACGTAATGTTGTTCCAGGCGGCAGCGTTACGGTTGCCATGGTTACAGGGTGACGCTCTCTCTCTGCGTGTTTCCTGGGTGAGAGAGCGCCTTTTTGTTGTTGTTGTTGTGCTAAGCTAAAAGGCAGAATGCTACAGGCATAACTCTAAAGCATGTAGCCAGTGGCGGTCCTAGCCTGTTTGGCGCCCTGGGCGAACACTCCCTCTGGCGCCCCCCCCCACCCTCCCTCCCACACACACAAAACATGTTAAGGATTGTACATTAACATAAAACTGTTGTCCACACACACATGAAGAGAGAGAGAGAGTATGCATAGTATGCAAACGCGGCTACCAAACAGCCATCATAACTCGTCATATAATGAGAACAGGACAAATCAACAACTGACAATGACTAATTAATATTAAAATCTGTAACATAATGTATTGTTTGGAGTTTAGTCTGTTACTGTTGCTATTTTTACCATTTCTTCTTGGGGCAACTGTAACCCACATTATTTCCTTAGGGATTAATAAAGTATTCTGATTCTGATTGTTTCAGGATGACCTGCCATAATCCAGTGACACATCTGCTTACCTGTATCTTTTGCTCGTTTCTCCTCCTCTTCTTTTCTATTTTTTCTAAACTGAGCACCTGATGGCTTTCAACTTTTCTTGTCCATCTTCCATTGGTTTTAATTTTGCACTCCAGTATGAACACCCATCCCTCAACCAGAGGATCACCACAACATATCCTAACAGACCTACACCTTAGTTCACAGATTCACTTTGTCTAGGGTTTATTTCTGGGATTTCACACAACCCAGGATTCAAATCATGAATACATAATGGGCTTGGATTTACAACATTATGAATGAAATGTGCTCTCTTTGGAAGCAGCCGGCCCCCCTCCCCTTTCGACGGGTTATGTGTGAGACTTTAAATCATCAAACTGTAAATTATAAATTTTAAATTGTTATTGATCCCGTTACCCCGAGTCCTAAAGTGTATATTTATTTTCTTACTCTACTATATTTATTGTTCGTTTATTTGCACTGCTGTAACTGGAGCCTCGTCGTCTCGTCTCTCTATATACTGGACTGTATGTAGCGGAGATGACAATGAAGTTTACTTTGACTTCAGCAGCGAGCAGGCGCACCGAGGGCTCTTGCGCTCAGTTTTCGTGTATAGAATTTCGAAAAAACATCGGTGCAAATTATAAGTCTGTATCATAATGTCCGGTGTTTTCGTGTTTGTTGGTTTGTTTTTATTTTGTTTTATTTTGCCAGTTGGTTATTAGATGCTGCTCCAGCCAGCCAGAGAATCCCCCGCCGCCCCGCCCTCTCCTCCCTGTGCCGCAAGCAGCAGGCGCACCTCGCAAACGGAGGGCGCCCTTACTCCCAGCAAATGGGCGATAGAAAACCGATTGGTGCCTATGACATTCCCAATATGCGCTGGCTGCCGTCGGGGCAGCATGAGTACGAGCATTTTTTTTTTGCCGATGCCCGTGATGCCGCCCCCCATCACGATGCCGCCCAGGGCAACCGCCCGTGTCGCCCGTATCTAAAACCGCTACTGCATGTAGCCTGATGGGCAGTGTAGTCCGTGCTGCAGGGAGAATGGACTACCATACCCGTTATGTGTCTGTGAGCGAGGGAGGGAGAGAAAGGAAAAGTCCGAGCTGTCACGGAGCAAAAACGGGAGCTGGAAGCATGTAAATATAATAATAACCACTGCAGCCAAGAAGAGTGCCTGAGGAGCCCATTTGTAAGTAAGCTATTAAGACTCAACTGTACACTGTGTTCGTGTTTTCCTCCGGAAAAAATAAGTTCCGTTGGAGCAGCCTTTCAACGCCTCTCTCTGTCTCCCGCAAGCAAAGTTGACCCAGACAACAAAGTAAAGCTAGTTTTCGGCTACCAGCCCAACACGAACCCGACATATTAGCCAGAGGTCCCTTTACTACGTTTCAGAGCCGCGGACCTTCAGTAACAGTAATAAATCACAGCAATAGGACATTCATGTAGTTGTAAACAGCATGATAATATATTAAGTATTCCAAAGTATTCAGAATACGTTACTCTCATTGAGTAACGTAACGGAATACGTTACAGAATACATTTTGGGGCATGTATTCAGTATTCTGTAGTGGAATACATTTTAAAAGTAACCTTCCCAACACTGCCTACACATACACAAGCACAAACACTGAGAAGATCTGTTAGACAAGTGAAGCCACCTATGAGACTGATTGAACAGATGTAATGTGTTGACATGTTGTTTGGAAGATAATGTCATAGTATCTATGCAAGTTACACTATGTTTGGTTACTAGTGTTGAATGGACCATAATTGTTGAAAACTAGTTGTGTTGTTAACGTTACTTTGACAAAGCCTGGTTTAACAAGTAAAAAACAAATAGAGACTGTTTATGTTTGTGAAAGTAGGTATGTTATTTTGTTGTTGAAAAAAAAAAAGGAAGATGTAATGATAACAGCAAATCCTTATTTGCCTTATTTGAAACAAGACATACATAACATGTTTATTTAGTAGCATTTAATTTGTCAGTACCAGTTATCATGGATGGATGGGTATGTAGAGCTCACGTCCACGTTTTAGGTGCTAATACGTTTTGTAGAATTCTTATTGTTCTCATTGTAGTAGCTTTACAGAGATATTAGTTTTCACCACTAGATGGCAGTAATGGATTTGGTAGGGTAATCTACAGAAAACACAACTGTCTTAACAGCTCAATCTATTCTTCTCTTTTTAAAAGTATATTTACATATCCTATTTAAAATTATTTTAAATGCAATACGGTGTATACATACACTGAATCACAGTAATTCTTTAAAAAAATAATTAAATATTTTCACTCAAGCTATCTGAATTAATTATATCAAGTGGATAACTGCTACATTTGTAGTGTTTTTAGTCATATTTATATTATATTTTTTTGTGTGCAGTATTTTGCTGTAGAGATGCAGCAAAAGTATAGCAACAAAAAGTAAGGCACTGGTGCACCAAAGAAATCTATATGATTTGACTCATTTTAAAAACAAAGGTATCTCATTAGGTGACAGTGAAAGTAGATTTCATTTACAGAGGTGGATAGTGGTTATTAACAAACATTTACAATAAAGGTGAGAATTAGTTATGGAGGATTATTTTATTTTTGATTTGGGCAACTGTATTTTGTAACAGTAACATTTTACACTTTTGCTACATTTCAAGTAAATGATCCGATCTCTCTCTCTCTCTCTCTCCATATATATATATATATATATATATATATATATATATATATATATATATATATGTAGTGTTCAGCTGTATGACTTAACATCCGTATTTAATATAATCAAAAAAAAAACAAATATTGCACAATAACTGGCCATTTTTGACTACTTTTGATTTTACATTTGTATTTCACCTTCAAATTATTTTATTTTATTTTACCTTGCCTTGCTTGGTATCATTCTTTTCAGTTAAACTTCACGTGTCTGAATGTACAGTTATTTTTTTCATTAACATACTGTATTAACACAACTGATCTGAAATCACACAAAAAACATAAAATCCTAGTAGTAGTTTTTTTTTACTGTAAAAACCACAGACATGTTTAGAAAATTATTTTCACAACTTGAAATGCAAATATAAATTGTAAATTTTGAAAACTTATGCATAAATTTTGTAAATTTTGTAGTTCTATACAACTATTTATCTAAAAATGCAGCCAACACTTCCGGTGTTTTTTTAAAATTTTATTTTGTACAACCATTTCAAAATACTACTATAACTAAAATCAGAGAACGATCAAGTGTCACAATAAGATGTCCCACAAATTATTTGTGCCAGTAAAAAAAAAAAAAAATTGTCCACAACAAAACAGAGGAGAACACCACAGGGATGAACCCTGCAGGCCTGACAACAGGCGTATCACTCCTCTGCTTTGCCACCTGGAGACAGTGTTTACACTGCAATCTGCCTTTGTGACATTCATTAGTACCCTCACTGCTACACGAAAGAAAACAACGACTACACAACACACTAACTAAATGTCACAAATCTCTAACATCTTAAAACTCGCTCTCTCTCTCTCTCTCACTCGTGGCTATTTTTCCTTCTTTACTGTTTTTGCGCTGTCCTTAGAGAATTCTTCTTTTTTTTAACTGTTGACGATAGCATTTAGAAAAAAGCAGGGCTTAGATTTTTTTTTTTTTATCATAACTCTGGATTTAGTGGACTGTCATTAAAATTTAAAAACTGGTGCATACTTTAAAGTCTGAACTTTTAACACAAGCTGAAATAGAGACTCAGTGTGGCTGCAGCTTGTTGCTATGCCAGCTTAAGTCAGTCATGTGATTTGGCGTTGCTGTGTGTCCGTGGACCACAGAGGGTTAATAACACTCATCTCCATTCCATTTCCAGAGTGTAACAACCAACCACCTGTGTGAAATCTGAAATGCCCATGGTGTTGATTCAAAATGTGCTCTAGCACAATCATAGGCATCACTTGCTAATGAAAACCTGTCTGCGCTATGGGCTGAACCATGCTTCTGAATGAATTTGTTTTGCTCCTTTTTTTTCCTCTGGAAGTTGTGCTATAGCCCTGCCCTGCCACATCAGTGCCAAGATGTCAGGTGGCTTTTCCACCTGTGAGCAATTCTCAGGAGGGAAAACAGATGGTTTCTGACCTTAACTGAACAGAAACACAAACCAGAGATGGCAGAGTTAATTTTAAGGTTTTTTTCTCTGCTTCTTCTGTCATCAATTATCTTGATTCTTTTGAATTTATTAGACAAACATAGAATAAACAGTATTAGGTAAGTTTTACTTTTTCTATGTTGACTCAAGAAAACCTATGATTGATTTAATCTGTTTTCTGGTAAATCATTATTTTATTAATTATTTTATGTTGTGTCTGTTTCCCTTTTGATTCAGCTTGCCAACCTTCATAGAAATAGGTGAAAGTGAATGGGAAGACTTTGTGCTTGAGAGGTACAGGGCATACTGGAAAAGAAAATTAAAATCAGGACCACCACATCCTGACTTTGCCAGAAGACTTGAAGCAAAAATAGCAGATTCAGCAAAAAACAACACAGTGGCAAAGCCTAAATCCTCAACCCAACACATTGTAGCCGAGACCCCCATGGCTCTCATATACAAAAAAGATTTCAAGAAGCTTCCTCGGTGGGATTTTGAGGATGTTTACAACCAGGATGCTCAAGCTAGACCAACAGTAAGCATGCTAAGACAAGATATAATAAAAAACAGTAAAATGTATTCACTTTTGGGTGTGCATAGCATATCAGCAAAGTTCAAGATGATGTGGAATTACAGGGATTATTTTACATAACCATCATCTTATCATTGCAGTAATTATCATTTCATCGAAGTGTTTATTGAAGCTGCTGGCATTATGTTATAATTTATATTATAGGGGTTATCCTAATCAAATATTAACATGTTTATTACAGGTGCAGTTATAACTACTTTAAAATGATTGAGTTATATATATATATATCATAACTCATATGCTGAGTATATTGGTAGAGTAAAATAGTAGCTGAGCAAAGGCCTGAATGTATTCAGCTTGTTGTGGTATTTGAGTTTGCTTAGTTACAGGTGACGGAAGGATGTCCAGTCCATGGTGACCTCAAAGGCCTTAGATCATCACCATATTCTTAAGAGTATGCCACAAGGAGGAACCTCTGTGTTTGCATTTAATTCTTAAAATACATGAATGTTCTGTACATGCAAATTATGTGCTTGTAAACGCAAGAAGGGCGCGTTACAATACCCTGATGTTATAAAAGCAATCTAGAGTGTATTTTGGGTAGAGATGTACAACTGTTTTGCAGTTTGCACCTCTCCACGCTGCGTGCATTCATTAAAATCAATTGTTTGAATGACCTCTTCTGGACCATCATTGTTTTACTCTCGTCCTCAATTTCAACCCGTAACATTTGGTGCATTTGGCCGAGGTTGAGGGAGAAAAGTTGGAGGTTGAGACCGAGAGGGTCCGAGGCGCTCGAACAAGCAGACACGAGTCAGTGGTCGAAGTGAGTGGACATAAGCCGGCTTATTCAAAGGTAAGGCACTACCTGTTGAATTATTTCCAAAATGTGCCAGATTGGACATGAGAAAATTGAAAGTCTACTCACTGAAAATTACTGGTAAAAGTCTGTTTTGATTTTGGTGAAAATCTCATGAGAATTGAAGTTGAAGTAATGATAATGTAAGGTTAAGTGACAGTACTGATTAAAGGAAATGCAGTTGGACTGCTAAGGAAAGAGAATTTAAAGTAGTTGGACTACTGAATTTAGGATATAGGTCATTTGAAATCTGTATATAGTCATACAGTTATAATTGAATATAAAGCTGGGCTTGGACATCAATAAAGTTGGTTTGGTGGTTTCATAGGATGTCTTTAAAAACATAATTAAATTTATGTAGAACGGCAGTTGGACTGCTAAGAAGCGCATTTTCTCGGAGTTAACGCTCCCTCCTGGATGACGACGGTTATCCTTGACCTATCATGAATAGGGTTAGTACGGTTGGTGACCGGAGAGGACTTGGGAATCTCTAAAATAACTAGTGGTTGGACCACTTGACCGTTTGGAACGGTATTTGCGCTTTTTGGGTAGTAAAGGTTGGACCTTGGGCGTTGGACGCTTTTAAATTGACTTAGGAACTTTAGCAATTAGACCAGACACAGGTTGGACCTGATACTGGGTCATTGATTATCAAAAACTTGGAGTTTGTCCCTTGGAGGGTTAATTCAAATTTTGTCTAAATTATGTAGGTTGTGCAATTTAAGGCCTTGTAAATATTATTTAATTTATCAGACGCCTCTGGGTTATAATTTCTATGTTTGTATATAGGCTCTGTCTGCCACGGGCACTGCAGCAGGCTGTTTATTTTGAGAGTGTGTCTGTGTTTATGTAAATGAGATGCCTGTGACATATTTAGAGTGACATTTCCTGTTTACTAATGAGTGGCTAATGACTGACTGCAGAGCCTGGGTTAAGGACGACTTATATTGGTGTTTTAAGGGAAGAATTGTTTTATTTCTACTTTGTTGGCATTACGGTTGTTAATTATGATGACTACTTTATGACACATGTAGAATTGGAGTATGGGTTTTGCTTTACACGTCCTTGAACGACGTAATACTTGTTGAGAGTAATAGGACTCATGTTTTATTGACTCTTTGTAATCACACCGTGTTTTTTGACCAACATTTTATAACAGTTTGTGTAAATACACATGTTGGATTCAGGGTATTGTGTAATGATTGTGTGACTGATGCTACAAAACTGACCTAAAGAATGGTGATGTGTGTGGAGAAGCGGGGTGTGAGACGATGAGAGGTTTCAGTTTTCTTTTTCTTTTTCTTTTGACTTGCTCTTTCTGATTATGAAAGGCATGTTTAAAATACTCGTATGAAAGCGTATTTCGAGTGATTTTAACTGTGTGAATCCTGTCAGTATTTGATTTGAGTGACTGGGTGATTTGTCTCAGTAAGTGAAAAGGGGAAGTCTGAGAGAGAAAAGGCAGTGCGTGAGAGAGACGATTTATGGCGTCTGAAAGAGGTTAGAGCATTTAAAAGGTGTGTATGGAATAAAGGAGTGTGAAATATATTTCTTGTGTGATGAAAAGTAGGATGTGCTAAAGTTTGAAAGTGTTTTTAATTCAAGAAAACAAAAACAAAGGAGTTAGATTAGTTTGAGGAACAGGAAATATTGCTCTATGTACCAGGGCTGCAGCGACAGGAAATAGTGAACAGGAACTGTGCATGCCCATATATGGGAACTGAGTGTGTACAGAAAGAACACAGAGAGAGAGATTTAACTCTAGGCACATGAAGCAAATGAAGCCTTTAAGAAAAAATGAATATAATACTAATTATATGGTTTAGTGTGTCAATACAGGTGGGCGTCTTTCAACTTTGCAACCTTGAGTTCAGCAGCAGAAAAGTAGATTAAAAGAATTGGGAGAATAAGCCAGTTTTGGCTCGAAATTGTGCGGCTGGATCTCTCACTTTGTCCCTGAAGCGGAGAAGAAGTTCAAAGGACAGTTAATCGCCTGATGAAGACCGATAGAACATCGTGGACTTGAATACAGCAGGCAAACGACAGTGCCACTGATCCAGTAACACTGATGACGACTGACGACCAGCAGCAGCATGTAAGTGTAATGTAACATGTACTGTGAAAATACAGGCTGGGCAGTTGAACAGTGGGATAAAGAATTGTGGAAGAGCACTACACATTGAGTGATATTTTGCCATGCTGGGACTTAATCTGAAAGAAAGACTGTAAAGAAACAGAGAAGAAGACAACAGCTGAGTTGAGACTGTGTTTGCTGGAGCTTTGAAGCCCGAACAGGACATTGTGCAGAGAGAGGACCAGTGAGAGATGAAGCTGGACGAGTTTGACTGCGAGAATATAGGATATAATTGGATTGAAAATTGAAACCTGAACTCATGAATTGTTTAGGGATGTCCACCACAGCATAACAAAGAGGTAAACATTAGAAAAGGTAAGAATAATGAAAGAAATAATTGTCATTACCTTAATGAATAGAAAACACATACAAATTGTTACATGTGAGATTATTTTTGAAATGAATCAGAAGTGAGATAGTTTGAATCTAAAGCTCAGTGGTGAAATGCATAAATTAAATATGAATATATAGGATGCAATGAAGAAACAGCTTACACGTAGTGTACATTAACATGAATACATCGCAAGGCAACGAAGAACTCAATGAATTAATTTAATGAAGAAGCAGTTTACACTCAATTAACATAAAACGCAAGGAAGAACACGCTTACATACATGGCATAATTGGTATCTTTGACTAGAAAAAGAGAAGTGGGTCGTTTAGACGTCCGTGATAATAATGAAAATGTTTTAGTTTGTTATTTTCAGGAGTAAAGCAGACTTGGACCGGCTCTCCAGATCCAGCAGTCGGAAGAAAGTTAGAGGTTAACATCTATGGATAAGTTAAGGCAAGTTTCTGGTTGAATTGTTCACAGCATGATGTGTCCAGGAACCTGAAAAGCAAGCCCCAGCTCCTGGCTGAAGACCAGGAGGGCTGTGATTTAAGGTGGGAAATCAAAATGTGGGTTAGTAACTCGGGGAAAAAGAAAACTGACTGCTTAACTGGAGAGTTGGGAAGAAGTCTGGGAGACTGTGAAGTCATAGATGCAAAATAACATATACCCATACACACACAAACAGAAAATGCATTAACCTTATAAAGACAAGCTCCTGAAGCTTAATGAACAGATATTGATTAAAAACCTGGCTAAGAACATAAGCATATGCAATGAAGATCTGCTTGCTGCTTGTATGAGTGAGAGAATGGTGTGAATGTTTAATAAAGTGATTAAAGTGTTTATAAGAGTGACTCAGGAGTGCTCTTGCACTGATTGATCAAAACAAGTGATTAGTATAGAAAGAAAATGAAAATAATTCAATAATGTGATAAAGTTTAAACATGTATTTCTTTTGCCAAGTTAAATTGTTGAGATATGGCTGAGTATGGAAAAAGTTTGAGAGCTCGTGTGAATGTGGACAGAGGAGCTTGCTGTGTGGGTGTGATTGAGGCCTTAAAGGAGGGGTAGATTGTTCAGAGGTGCAAATTTGATTAGGAGGTGTATAAATTAGTGTTGACACATTGTTGTAAGATCTTAGGCTGAATCTGAGTATGGTAAAGTGCCTAAAGGGGGATATTGTTGTGTACGAAACGGTGCAGCTTTTGGCGAGGTTTTCAGTGTGTCGAACGGGTGAAATTTCAGATTGTTGAAGATTTTTGAGGTTGTTGTTTTATTTTTAATAGAGGGAGTTTTGATAAACATGGACATGTCTAAAAGGGCCCATAGTTTTTATAACAGTGCACTTATAAAGAAAAACCTGTCAGGTGATTTTGTTTTGTACTTTGATGAGCTAATACTCAGCTCTCTTTTTTCTCATTTTTGTTGTAAGCAGGCCTGCAAAAGAGTGGATAACAGCGCTGACAAAGTAAAAGGATTGCCGCGAGCCAATCCAGTCTAAAAGCAGAAAGAACTATTTTCTTAAAAACAAAGTAAAACAAATAAATGAGTTGATGTTGCTGAGAGTGAAGACTGAATATTTGCGAGATAGTCTCCACTGTCAGCAATACCTGATGTTAATGCGTGTGAGTGAATGTGTGTAAATGGATGGTGACTGGACGGACGAGGCAGACCATAGGTTGGACCGACTGGACACTGACAAAAGACTGGACTAAGGTTGGACATATGACTGATAATTGTTCTGTTTTAACTTTTTTATATTACAGGTTGGATGAAGTGGAGAAACTGAGTATAAAAGGTGATGTTCTGGTTAACACACAGGTTTTTGTTTCTAGGACGTTTCAAGGATGCAGGCTGTGGATGGAGCCAAGAAAGGATTTGACATGATGATTAATTTGATTTCATTCCTTAAATACAGGTTTGAAGGGCCGGAGCATGTATGCCTAATATGATAGGACTAACTTTTTTCTTTTAATTTCCTAAGCTCGAGTGAAGGATTTTGAGTTTGTAACACATGAGATGTGTCACAAAAAGGGGGTGTTAATATATGTGATTAGCTACATGAAATGTGTTCTTTTAGGGTTACTAGGCAAATGTCTACGTGACCTTTGCCTAATAACCTTTGTGATGATAAACTTGTTTACCGACTTGCTCTCTTGTAGAACAGACAGACTTAGAAAAGGGGAACCTCAGCTCTGAGTTCTGAGAATAACTCTGTTAAGTTGACAGGAAACACGTCGAGACAGCAATATAGGGCAAATCTGTTTGAGCTTGTAATTAAATGTGGGACTTGAAAAGAGGAAGTAAATTTGGTACAGGACGTGCTTGAGACGATCAGACGAGAGAAGGAGAAGGTCAGGAATAGTTTAAACTAAGATTGAGAAAGTAAATGGGGTGAAAGGGGGTGTAGCTTCAGGGCAGTTCACAGCCTGGCGTAAACGCAAGGTGCTGTCACACAGCTTAAGTTATTTGGTTGATTTATTTTATGACAAAATAATAAGGAAATATTAAAAATATACAACACGTTGAGAAGATTTCTTATGTTATATTTTAGTGTTTAACATGGAAGATGCCTCTCTGGAGCTTCTCTCCTGATGCTACTCCACCAAAAGAAGTTTATTTATAGAGACTATGTCAGCTCCCAAACAGACAACAACAAACCAAGACTAGCAAAAAACAATCTGAATATAAATAATAACAAATAAAGAACAATACAGAATCCAAATCTGAACCAAAGAACAAAATAGTGAAATGTGGATTATTGGGTTTTTCTCTGTATATATGAAGCATTTGTAATGTGTATCTGCTAATGAAGGCTTGTAGAGGCCAGTTTATACTCACAAACGAGTGCTCAGCCAGACTGAAAAACAGGAAGCTTTAGTGCACAAGGCATGTTAATAAATATAGACACAAAAGAGAACTCCCCATATAAACAACGTTCAAAATGTGTGAAGTGTAAAGTACCGAAATAACACTATATAAGTCACAGTTGATGATTCTAATGTTAGAGAGCTCTTGCAACTGGCGTCTGAGCTGTGCAGAGGTCTCTCTTAAGACAGGTACTTAGGTAGGTTAGCATGAGGTTGAGTTAATTTTATACACAATGCATAACTGTGCTTGTTTAGAGTTGATGTTCTATCCAAGAGGGTTTTAAGCTTCACTGGTGAGAGTGTCCAGGTGATACATGTTGAGGGAAGATGAGAACATAGCAGGTGAATTGCACGCACGCTTACAAACACACATGATTTATATATAGGCCAGGCCAAAGGCCTGGACTTGATGTAGCTTTCAACTTTACAGCTAATGAATGCAAAACATGCTTACAGACACAAACATGACAGGGGTTTATTTTACAGGGTAAAGGTGGACCACAGGTTGCTTTGTTTCTGCTTAGCAACTACTGAGGTAAAAGGTGTTAAAGATAAATATGCAATAAGTGAACAGGAAATGTGTGAAGGTGAGCCGGGTGAAATAAAATGTCGTAGATAATGGAAACTTGTCTAACGGGCATTAACAGTAACCTTGGCATGTTATGTATATGCTTGAGGCCAAAAGAGGCGTAAATCCAGATAGAAAATTTTGAAGTGTGCTTTTAGCGGAGATTTAGGCTGACATGGGGATGGTGTGTATTTTACTTGGGTTGTGTTTAATAAGACTAAAAGCGTTGCTCACACACATAAAGAGTATTGAGATTAAATAAAGTTAATATAATGGATAGAGCCCAGAACAGGAAAATACATAAGTGAAATCAAATGTAATGTTTGATTTCACTTTTATTGGGAAAATAATTAGCCAAGAAATGTGTATTGAATTCTCCACATACTTTGAAACTGCGCAACTCTGAGTGGGCAATGTAATGAAGCAACTGTTACATATTTGCATTAAACTAGCCAACATAGACTCACCACCACATGATGTTGCCCTGCAGCGGGGGCAGAAAATCATTTGCAAACCAGGGATCTTATGTTGATTATCATATTCTTACTTATGTACACACACACACACACAGAAGAGAAAAATTTCAAAATAAAATAAAA
Source organism: Oreochromis aureus (assembly GCF_013358895.1). Lineage (NCBI taxonomy): Eukaryota > Metazoa > Chordata > Actinopteri > Cichliformes > Cichlidae > Oreochromis > Oreochromis aureus. Next base: position 8,718,823 of record NC_052962.1, on the reverse strand, counting down.
AACAACTTCGCTTAACCTGTCAAGCACAGGAGCAAAATAAAAATCTCTTTGGGCTCTGTTAAAATTTCTTTAGTAAAAGTGTAAAAGGCCAAACCTAAGAGGTTGGGCAACCCGGAAAGTCCCTCCAGTATCAGGAGTTAATAGTTAGGAAACATTCTTCACATTAACGCCTTATATCTGACAAATCATTGACTCATAGATGCAGATAGACATACAAGTGCACATACATCCAGATGTGCATTTAGACATTAAAAGTGTAGAGACATGTACACACAGATTGGCAAACCGGTACAGAGTCTAACTGAAGAGCTTAACAAAGTAGACGTGGCAGTAGGGTTTATCATTTTGCCTGATATGATATTGGGAACCAACTTTGAATAATGACAGGAACCTGAGATGAACACAGTAAGTTAGTAAGGTGTAGCAGAGAAAGGTTGTTTGTTTTCTATCCCTTACAGGAGAAGATTTCCACTAGAGAAGGACCCAGAAAAGGAGCAGAGACCACTTAAGCACGAAGTGTTTTCAAGTGGGAGCTGGTGTTTTATTGCTGGACCACCTAGAGGACATGAGGTTGTTGTCGGATTTGCTGAGTCAGGGGGCGGCTAGAGAGGGTCAGAGCGAAGGTAGTGGACCTGGGAATGGTGTAGTGACGTCTTTGGAAGACGTCAAAAGGGGGAATTGTGGAATTACAGGGATTATTTTACATAACCATCATCTTATCATTGCAGTAATTATCATTTCATCGAAGTGTTTATTGAAGCTGCTGGCATTATGTTATAATTTATATTATAGGGGTTATCCTAATCAAATATTAACATGTTTATTACAGGTGCAGTTATAACTACTTTAAAATGATTGAGTTATATATATATATATCATAACTCATATGCTGAGTATATTGGTAGAGTAAAATAGTAGCTGAGCAAAGGCCTGAATGTATTCAGCTTGTTGTGGTATTTGAGTTTGCTTAGTTACAGGTGACGGAAGGATGTCCAGTCCATGGTGACCTCAAAGGCCTTAGATCATCACCATATTCTTAAGAGTATGCCACAAGGAGGAACCTCTGTGTTTGCATTTAATTCTTAAAATACATGAATGTTCTGTACATGCAAATTATGTGCTTGTAAACGCAAGAAGGGGCGTTACAATACCCTGATGTTATAAAAGCAATCTAGAGTGTATTTTGGGTAGAGATGTACAACTGTTTTGCAGTTTGCACCTCTCCACGCTGCGTGCATTCATTAAAATCAATTGTTTGAATGACCTCTTCTGGACCATCATTGTTTTACTCTCGTCCTCAATTTCGAACCCGTAACAATGACTAACATTCAGGTTAATCTGCCTTTCTGGCTTCTTGACTTATTGTGTTTGCTGCTTTCCGATTTGTTTCAAGTCCTTCATTTTAGGCTGTTTTGTGATTTCATCTTTTTATGATTTTCAGACATGTGCCAAGTCTCTGCGAAAGTCTGAGGATGAGAAATTCAAGGCTTTTCTTCCAAACATACGTTTGTTTCTGCACAAAGGCAACTACAACATGAGCGAGTGGAATCATCTTTCACATTTTAGCAATCCATTTGGGTTTATGGGCTACAATTATGATGGTAGGTCTTTTGAAGCTGATTTTGGGTCAGTATTGTTTGCCGGACTGATGAGTAACAGAGTAATGGGTGTGCCAATACACCTATTCTCTGACTGGAGTTTTAGACACCTATATAGTTTCATCAAATGAGTTTTATGAAATGAAATGTGTATAATCAGCTAATCAAATAACAGCAACTCAATGTAATTGCGAATGGATGAATCAAAAAGATTATGTGCTAAAAGAAACCAAAAATGAGAATGAGGAAGAAATATTTGGCTATGAACATGGCATGGTTGTTGGTCTGAATATTTCAGAAAGCGCTGATCAGCTGGGATTTTCTCACACAATCATGTCGTGGTTAACATAAAATATCCAGTTAGCAGCAGTTTTCTGGATGAAAATGCCTTGTTAATGCTAGAGATTAGAGTAGAATAAACTGTCTACTTTGAGCTGATAGGAAGGCAACAACAATAAATGAAAAACATTTGATCAAGATATACAGAAGAGCATCTCTAAATGGACACCAAGTCAAACCTTGAAGCAAATGGGCTACAACAGCAGAAGACCATACTGGGTGCCGCTCCTGTGAATTAAAAACAGGAATTTGAGGGTATGTCATGTTTGTGTAATATATGTATGGTCGGAAGGGGTCCAATTTCACTGCAGGAAACTGTAAGTGACAAATAAAGGCTTCGTCCATTTATTGGCTCATGCTTCAGGCCATTTGTTGGTGTGCATGCAGTTATTCTTTATGAATGTAGTTCGCCATGACAAAATAGATTGTTAATATAATCAAGTCATGCCTCTAATAAAAGACTCAAGTCTTTTAAATTGTTCTTTGTTTTTCAAATTTCAAAAAATTTCAAATGCATTACAAACTGAAATCATGGCTTCAAGGCTTTAATAGGCTGAAATATATGAAATCAAAGGTTTATTTATTCAAATAATTAATCATTAAGGAAAATGTGCTTGTTATAAACTAAATATATAACCAATCAAGTAAACATTTTAGGCAGAATTTTTCTTATTTTGGGTGTATGAAGATTAACTCGAGTCTGAAGGATGATAATGTATATAAATATTTTCAAAAGCCGCATTTAGTTTGGTTGCATTTGAAAGCATTTACACATTAAAGAGATCAGACTATTGCCGGGATGGATCTTATTTTTTTTCAGGTGATTCAGGTGGTTTTATATTTTCTGGTGGTGGATATATAGATTTAGTTGGTAATATTCATAGATTCAAACTATATGCAACAGGCTTCATATTGTCTTGTTTGCAGTGTTGGGGAGTAACGGAATACATGTACCGCCGTTACGTATTTAAAATACAAAATACGAGTAACTGTATTCCGTTACAGTTACCGTTTAAAAAGGTGGTATTCAGAATACAGTTACTTTGTTGAAATAAAGGGATTACACGGCGGTATTTTCCTGTTTCATATGCTAGGCTGTCCCCTCTCTATTTTTGGTAATTCCACGCTGGTGGAAACCCAAACAAAACACACATTAAGAGGCTCTAATGCCTGGGTCTCAATCTCCGGCCCATGTCACCTCTACTTGCGGTCGCATAATGACGTGAAGGAATATTTTTTAAAGTTATTATTCAAAAATTTATTTAATATGAAGGCAACAGGCAGTGTTACAGGCACAGCCCTAAAGAATGTAGCTTCATGGACAGTGTAGTCCATGCTGCAGGGAGAATGGACTGCCATACACGTTATGTGTCTGTTAGCGCCAGGGAGGGAGAAAAAGGAAAAGTACGAGTCGTCACCCACCAGAAATAGGAGATGGAAGCATGTAAATATAATAATAACCACTGCAGCCAAAAAGAGTGCCTGACGAGCCCAGTTGTAAGTAAGTTATTAAGACTTGACTGTACACTGTGTTCGTGTTTTCCTCTGAAACAATAAGTTCCGTTGGAGCAGCCTTTCAACGCCTCTCTCTGTCTCTCGCTAGCAAAGTTGACCCACACAACAAAGTAAAGCTAGTTTTCGGCTAGGAGCCCAACACGGAACCGACGTATTAGCCAGAGGTCCCTTTATATGGTTCGGAGGCACGGACCTTTATATACGCGCGGAATAGTTTTCTATACAAGATCGCTGCAAAAAGTGCAGCCTTACCTAATGTCCACCCTACTGTTACTCATTTTATATTAAGATTTAAAAAGCTAGTTGGTATTGGTATGGTGAGTATCCTTCAGTAATAGTAATAAATCACACAGCAATCGTACATTCATGTAGTTGTAAAAAGCATGATAATATATTAAGTAATCCAAAGTATTCAGAATACATTACTCTCATTGAGTAACGTAACGGAATACGTTACAAAATACATTTTGGGGCATGTATTCTGTAATCTGTAGTGGAATACATTTTAAAAGTAACCTTCCCAACACTGCTTGTTTGAGACATTGTTATAAAGACATCCATCATTTAGCATCATTTTTATTTTAAATATCAAACATTAGTTTATACCAAACTAACAAACCTGTGCTCTACTCATACAGCAACCATAAAACAATCACAGATTGTGTATTCATGTTTTTTTTTTTTTTGGTTTGCAGATGTGATGGATTCAGTGAAGCTGATTCCAAAGCCAAAAGAGCCACTGCTCCTCCCAAAACCTGATGGAGATGGCTGTGTGCGCTGTGCTGTGGTAGGTACCGTAGAAATCCTGAGCGGCTCAAAGAAGGGGGTGGAGATTGATGGCCATGATTACGTTTTTCGGTAAGAAAAAACAACAGAACAAACCTGTTGGCTTTGTTTGACAGACACTAGGCCAGTGTAAAGAAAGACAAAGCAGTGTAAAGCATACCTTGCTCTATCTTTCCTTGTGACTCTCATACCATAATTTATAAAGTTAACTTCGATACAAGTCATATGGGGTCAGAGTCCGCTGAGTCCATACTGGCTGGATCGTTCTGTCACAGCTGGTCAGGCTGGACTCAAACACAAGACTCTAAGTGGTGCAGGTAAAGGACGGTAGTATTGCAGTCTTAGCTACTTTCACACTGATGAGAAAATGTATTCTCGAACTGAACCAGGTATAAACGTCCTGAAACCATGTTGTTTTAATCTGTCTGGCAGGATGAATGGTGCCATCACCAACGGTTATGAGGAACATGTAGGAAACAAAACATCAGTGTACGTTCACACAGCCCACTCCATCACTACATTACTTTACTTGCTCAAGAAGTACGGGTACAAATCTGGGCCTCATGATGAGGTACTTCAACTTAAAAAACAACAGTGTCATATTATTTTTATTTCCCCTGCACACAATAGAGATGGATTCTCTCATTTTCCTTTTAGCAGGGTATAAAGTATGTGATGATTCCTGAGGGGGTGAGGGATTTCCAGTGGCTCAAGGCTCTTCTCAGAGGAGAAAAAGTCTCTGCTGGCCCATATCGCAATAAACTGTGAGTATAAATTGCAATTCAATTTATTAAGGTTGGGAGACAGTTTCCTGGACTCAGTTTGACTGGAACGTACCTCGTTGAAAGGCAAACCTTCTGCGTCTTGAGCTAGCATTGGCCACCAGAAAAGGCATTCCAGGAAAGAGATGGTCCGGTGGATGCCTGAATGGCAGGTGAACCTTGCCATGTCGGCCCACTGGAGAACTCGGGACCACACCGGGGTCGGAAAGTAAAGCTGCTCCGGCAGCCTAGGCTTGGGATCATGCCGCCTTATTGATTCATTCACTCGAGAATCAGTGAGGGCCTTGAGTGAATGAGTGGTTGACTGAATGGTGAGTTTAGCAGGTAGCATAAAGCGTGGAGGAGAGTGAGACGTAGCAATTTCGCCCACCAGTATTCCTTGCACTACTGTGTGGGCGTGGTCTTCTGGCTGTGCTGGACAGGAATACATGTAATGCCCTTTCTGGTCGCAGTACAAACACTCACCGGCCATGAAGCTGCGATTTTGTTCCGCTAGGGTTAGCCTTAAGTGACCAAGCTGCATCAGTTGTTCCTCACTGATCTTTCCTTCTTCTTCGTGGTCACCAGCAGGGAAGGGGTATTTCCACTGGAACCTATTCTGACACAAACCGGAGCATTCTGGGAACCTGTGTTCTGTGTTCCCCGATGACACAGAACATGAAGGAATGGAGAGTAGCATGTAATTCTCTCACCGGTAATTTGTTCTTTAAGTCGATGGAGTAACGACAAAAATATCAATAAATATATAAATTTTTTTATTTATTGTCTGTTGCCTCAGGTCAACACTGTAATATAATTTAATGCAGAAAAAAATACATTAAGAAAAAATGAATTAAAAAAGTATCTCAAGTCTAGAGCAAACACCTGCAATATGTATACAACATTTATTAAAAAAATGAGAAAATATCACTCCATGCAGATATGAGCTGCAAAGACAGGGAGCAATATAAAAAAAAAAAAAAAAAAAAAAAATTATTTTAGTGAAAACATTTCAGTTAAATATAATCAAATCAATCAAATCAAAAAACAGCATTGCTGTATTTCTATTTATTTTTAAAACCAGTTACTAGTTGCCATTTGTTTCACAAATACAGTTTGCACATTTTGAGTTCACATAAAAGCCTTATCTGCATACATATAAAACGTTTGTGGCATGTAATTCAGATGTATCTTTATCCATCCATCCATCCATCCATTCTCTTCTACTTATCAATAATTATATGTAAATGTTACGTAAGGCCCAAAATGGCCTCTGTAAAGAAAAAAGAAACACCAAAGCATGCAATTAATACAAAAAAATCTAAAGTAATGCCAACCCAAAAGCTTAGTGGGGGAATCTCTCCTTCCTTTTCCACCATGCTATACTCTGTAACATAATTATAACAATTTAGCCATTCAGCTGCCTGATGGACACCTTTAAAGCATGTTCATTTAACACATGCAATTTCAGTCCAGGACTTTTCTAACAGGACATTCTACGCAAATTAAAATTCACCTTTTCTTCTCCAAATCAAAATGTCTTCCGTGGCATATATATGTGACTAACAAGTGTGCTATCTTTTGTCTTCTAACCTTGCCAGACCAAGAAACTACTATTCAGGGCAGTACAATGAAAGTCGTTTCTACGTTCTACATCAGGACTTCCTCCTATATGTGCGCAACAGGTCAGCCTGCAATTAACACCCTGTACACAGTATTTTGGTTTAAAATGATTCAGCTATTATTTCATTTTTCTAGCAATGCTTATTTAAAGAATTATTTAAAAGAATTATGAATATTTAGAAGAAAGCTGTGAATGATGTGGAACTTAAATCCAAGCCACTATGCACTGTAAAAAATTCAACTCAACAGATATCAAAAAGGTATTGTGATGAACTCAGGTGGAACAGGGATGAATCTATACTTCATCTGTTACTTGCAGTTTCTGTATGTTGTTTACCACTCTACTCCAGGAATGCAACTTTATTAGCGTAAAGTAAATAATTACCACAGGACTCAGTCATGGTGGCCCATTGCTAGCCACATTCAATACTGCGATACAGCTTTGACTCACATTATAAATGAACAATAAGAATGAGAAAAAAACACAACATCACTGGAATAACTGTTAGAACATGGTAACTCAGACATGGACGTCAGCATGAAGAGTCCCATGAGTTCTTGAACAATATATTCAAACAGTACTTTATTTATTTATAGAGCCAAAATCTAGAGTCACCACTCATTTCCTTGTATTTGCTGGGAAAATGGGAAATATTTGCAACAATCTATTGAAATGTGTGCAAACATACATGGAAATACAGTATATTAGACAAAAAACAGTCTGTACAATTCTGATCAATCAATATTTGGTGTGACCACCTTTATTTTTCAACACAGTCTGAACTCTCTCAGGCAAACTTTCTTGTAATTTCTTTAAGTAGTCTTCGGGAGTAGTGCTCAAGGCTTCTTGAAGTACATCCAGCATTCTCGGGTTGTTGGGTGTCTTCTGTTCCATTCTTTGTCAAGATGATCCCACACTGCTTAAATAATGTTGAATTCTCTGGGGAGGCCAGTCCACGATTGATATTGTTTTACTGAGTAATTTTCTATGCAGGTTTTCTTTTACAGTGTGTTTGGGATTTGGAGGTTGCCTATTGTGGTGTCATAGCAATGTAGCTCATTTTCTATATGTGTATGTTTATCTGATGATTCTTCTTCATCCACAGGTTCTTACTGTCACATAATTTGAAAAAAACACTCTGGCCTTTAGTCAGACCAACCAATGGGGCATTTGCTCTCTTCTTGGCCCTGCACACCTGTGACATAGTAAGTTAAAGTTACTTGAACTTTTTGTGCTGAATGTTGGTATTCACAGCTTTACAATTATTGACCTTACAATTAACTCTAGAATGAGTAAGTCAACTTTCAGGTTTTTTCTCACACAGCCAAAAGGAATCTGTCAGAAATAAGAGGAAAAGTCAAAGACATCATGGAAAAATATATATTTACTCTGCAAGTTAAACAAAAGGTCTTAACCATAGTGATTAATGGAGTGCCACCCACCGCATGAGAAGTTACTTCATAAAGCATTGAGATGAGCGTTTTCATTGTTCTTGGTGTTTTAAAACCAGTCGTGACCAGAGCAGGATGGATCTGACTGTTAAACTGCACATTCGCATGTTGTTAGTGAGTGAGCATACCCCAGATAATCCTCTTTTCTGACATCACCAAAATGTCCAATATAGCCACTATCTGTCCAACCATCTCAGCCTTGCCTCTCTAACTTTGTCCCCAACCTAAGCTGTCCCTCTAATGCACTCATTTCTAATCTTGTTCACTGATTGAATTTTTTAACCATAATTTCAGCTTAATGCCTTGGAGTTGTAATTCCTGTTATACATAATAGTCAGCCGCCTATTTTTTGAGGGTATTATTTTGTTATTAGACTATCAGAATTTGTGTGAAAATAAACTCTTTTTATTATTATCCAGAACTTATTTTTCTTTTTCAGAAAGACAGCCTTGCTCTTATTTTAACAGTTAAAAAAAGGATATGTATATACAGTCCAGATCAAAGATTTAAGACCACTTGAAAAATCGCAAAAAATCACATTTTGTATGGTTGCATCTTAACAAGGTTCCAAGTAGAGCTTCAACATGGAACAAGAAGAAATGGGAGTGAGACAAAACAACGCCCCTGCACCTCCTGAAGCTCCATTGTTACACTGAAGGAAAAAGCACCCGTGACCATTATGGTGTCCCCTTCACTGTGGCACGTAGAAAACATCTCAGGTGGGATCTGCTTGTCATGCCAGTAACGTTGGAAACCCTCAGGACCATCAAGGTTGAATTTTTTTTCTCATCAGAGAATAAAACTTTCTTCCACCTTTCAATGTCCGATGTTCTCTTGCAAAGTCCAAATGGTCAGTTCTGTGGCGTTCAAGGAGACGAGGCCTTCGAAGACGTTTTTTGTTTTTGAAGCCCTTCAGTCTCAGATGCCGTTTGATGGTTATGGGGCTGCAGTCGGCACCAGTAACGGCCTTAATTTGGGTCATGGATCATCCAGTGTCTTGACGGACAGCCAGTTGGATCCTCTGGCTCAGTGCTGGTGAAATTTCTCTGGGTCTTCCACTTGACTTTTTTGTTCCATAAGCCTCAGGATCATTTAAGAAATTTCAAATGACTGTCTTACTGCTTCCCACCTCAGCAGTGATGGCATGCTGCGAGAGACCCTGCTTATCCAGTTCAACAACCCGACCACATTCAAAAAGGGAAAGCATGACAGTGTGACTACTTGGCAGAAAATGACAATGAATCCAGATTTTTGCACAGATTTGGCCTTTTAAAGGCATGCGGTCCTAAACTTTTGATCAGCTGTAAAACAGCCTGTTTTAGTTTAAGTGTTGTTTTCAATAAGTTGCATATTTAAAAATTTTTTTTGTCTCACTCCCATTTCTTCTTGTTGCATGCTGAAGCTATACTTGTAACCTTGTTAAGATGCAAATATGCAAAATATGATTTTTTGCCATTTTTCAAGTTGCCTCAAACTTTTGATTGTATGAACTCTTTGTAACCTCTGTCACCAAAAGTAGGCATTGTTGCAGACAGGGAGTGAACCCAGAATGCAGGACTTGACAAGTAGACGTGAAATTAAAACCACGGTAAAACCACATTAACTCTTGCAAAACAGTGGAGAAAAACAAAAGCAAAAACAATAACCAAGGATTGTGATAAACTGACTAGCAACGAGACAGAGACAGACTGAACATGAAGAGGAACTAGCATTAAAAAAAAAGAAAAAAAGGACTATAAATAACGAACTCCAGGACACTAGTAAATAACATATTTCGGAACTAGAGCATAAATAATCTTATACTTTCAAAGCAACAAATTACAAGTCTAGAACCAAAACTTAAACTTTGCGTCAGAGGAGGAAAATAGTGGATATTACTTTTATTTTTAATGCACAAAAGGACAAGAGCACAATAGTAAAGTTCAAACTGCATCTAGGACAGAAATAGCTGCCTTACGCTGCTAACACAACTTTAGCTCTTTGCCAACACCGACAGTATGCTAACACTAGCCAAGAACCCAGAGTTATATTAAAGCTGAGTGTATGACCCCAGGCCAGCAGTCAGACCCTAACTTTAACAGGTAACAAACTGATGTGCAGCCTGCATTTCTACCTGTTCATGTTTCTAAAGTAGAATCACTTTGGCAATCGATTCAAAGTCTCTTTGTACTGGTTTTCATCTTTGCTTTGTGCTGTTGGCTTTGTGTAATACTAAGAGAAAGATCATATGTGTGTTAGGACAGGGATTTGGGTTGGTGTGTATGACTGTAGTCAACAGCTTTATATTGTTAAATGGTAATTATGAGACAGTGCATTTCAGGTCACACGAAAGTAGTGTAACATACCACAAGTACACTTTTAATTCTTCTAGACCTGAGTGCAGCATTTGACATGTTGACCACACAATCCTATTAAATCGTCTAAAGACAAGTGTCGGCATTCAAGGCTCTGCTCTAAAATGGTTTGCCTCTTACTTAGAGAGCAGAACATACTCTGTGATGCGGGGTAACAAATACTCTTCCCCTGCTACACTCCCTTGTTTTTTCAATAAGTTGAATGCTCAAAAAAAATCTTTTGTCTCACTCACTTGTTGCATGTTGAAGCTCTACTTGGAACCTTGTTAAGATTAACTATGCAAAATATGATTTTTCGCCATTTTTCAAGTTGCCTTAAACTTTTGATTGCATGAACTCTTAGTAACATCTGTCACCAAAAGCAGCCCATACATATATATATATATATATATGTGTATAAGGATTCTTTTTGTACCCTTTTTTCTCTGCCTTTTTTCTCTGCTTCTGTCATCCTCAGGTCGATGCATATGGATTTATGACTGATGACTACATGAAATACTCATTTACAATACATAAACCATGACTACATTTTGGAGAAGAATACATGGAAAGACCTAAGGAAAAGAAACTTAAAAAATTCCTAAAATTCCTACATGCAGTTTTTTTTTTTTGCAAAGACGAAACTACGTGAGACAATGTGTGATGCTCAGTTTCACTGATGATGGTAGCTGTTTGTGTTTTTTTTACAACTCCTTTTGTGGTGTTATCAAATGCAAAAGAGGGCCGAGCAGTAATAGCTCACAAAACATACAAACTAAACCAGAAAAGTTGATTTGATTATTATCACTCATCTCGGGAAGTCAATGTTATGTTAAAGTTGATCTCTGTGGGTAAATTTGCATAAATTAAAATCAAACATTTGCAATAGCTGGGATTGAGTCAAGTGCATTACTGCAGAGGAATTATTTTTGTCTTTCTTTTTACTATTGTTTTAATTTGGTCACATTAAAGGGATTTTCAGTATGAAGTTTTAGGTCATGCCAAAGCAACTCAATCAGATTGCAGTTTGGAAATTGAATAGGACACTCTAAAACCTTCTTATTTTTAAAATTTTTTTGGACATTCAGAGGTGGAGTGGCTGTTGTTTTGGATCATTGTCCTAATGCTGCATCCCAAGTGTTCTTAAGCTTCAGGGAATGAACTGATGGCCAGACATTCTCCTTTCATGATTTTCTGGTAGAGAGCAGAATTCATAGTTATATCACTTATGGGCCCTGACAATCACGCTACCACCACCATGTTTGACTGTTGGTATTATGTTAATTTTATTAAATGATGTGTTGGTAGCATGCCAGATGTAATGGGACCTTACAAATAGTTCAGATTTTCTCTCGTCAGTCCACAGAACATTTTCAGTCTTGGGGATCATCAAGATGTTTTTTGGCAAATGTGTGATGAGCCTTTGTATTCTTTTTGGTCAGCAGTGGTTTTCTTAATTCAGTAGGCAGTAATCAGGCCTCAGTGTGGTTACTAAATTTGTGGTTAATTAAAGTTAATTCATGACTTAATAAGCAAGGGCAATTCCTTTTTTACTTAAGACCAGGTAGGTTTAGATATTTTTTTCCCTTTAATAAAATTGTATTGTTAATCTTTGTTAATTTACTCTATTAATATCTTTGTCTGACATTAAAATGTTTTCAGTTATCTGAAGTAAGGGTGACAAATATGCAAAAAACAAAAACCAGAAAGCGGGCAAATACTTTTTCATAGCACCGCATGTATTACAAAATTGAAACTGTACTGACAGTGAAATTAATCATTTTTAAACTGAAATAAATGTATTCCAGACAAAATGTTAACTTCTAACTTTAGCAGAAAATATAAACAGTGTAAAGTAATCAAATATATTTGCTTGCATTTGAGTACTTCATATTGTTTGTGGTTTTTTGGCCAATTTTACTATTGGTTACAGACTTTCATTTTTACATTTATGCCTTTTCAGCTTCTATATGAAAGAAATGTTGACAAAAGATTGATATGTAATCCAGGTATATCTTTATAATAATTTAAGTTCAATGTGTTATTGAGCTTTAAGATAAACACTGTTAATGCCTGTTTGTGACAGCTGTATTTACAGCTTTTACTTGTAGCACTTTATGTGGAAACCAAATACCGAATTATATCTTCCACCCTTGAAAGAGGCATAATAACAAAATTATATTATTTTCCTTTCTCTTAATGTTTGTTGGATTTTAGTGGTTGGCGTTGCTTTTATAGTAAATTTAAATTTCTAGAGGTTTAATGGGGGAAAGAAGCTGTGATGTTATTGTGGCTGTTTGCCTTGATACTAGAGCCTGTATTTCTCTATTAATTTTTGTTCTTTATTGTTTTCAAAGTTGTATGTTCCAGAAAAAGTAGTTTTTGTAAAACACAAAACATTCAGTCAAACACAGCAAGCTGTTTATCAACAACATCAATGACTGCTCAAATGGTCTGTAACATCTGTAAACATTGTGCATGTAAGCTATATTATAAAGGAAATAAAGCTGAAAGATTTGTGTGATGTGTTAGTGTTGTGTTTTATCATTCACTAGCATTTATCATTCATTGTCACTAACACAAAGTGTGTGAAGAAGAGGTGGGTGGATACTAAATACAGGGAGGCAATTGTTTACTGACATTAGTGATCTGTAGAGCCTATTTCAAATCTAACATAAAGATTTGCTCACTGGCTCTGTTGGAGAGACTTAGTCAAAATAATTTCACAACAGTTGAATTTCACAAGCAGTTTAACGGCCAAGTGAAAGTGGGCATCCTGGAATGATATTATAGCATGGACATAAATAGATACTGATGGAACCAGGAAGCTTTGTATTGATGATATATTTGCTGATAACAAATGCAGAATGTATTGTTACATTGTAACCTTGGTTCTTTGAGTGAGTGCCCCCCCCCCCAATTACATATTCCATATGTACAGGGCTGGAGAAATAGTTTTGATGAAGCCTCAGCACAGTGTTCCTCCATCCTGTCGTAGAAAGACATATCTAAATACATATTTTCTGAAGAAATAGAGCACAGTCACTGTTGCATTGTAAAATGGGGCATGTATCCCCATGTATAGATTTCCACTGATTAAACTCACATACAGAGATTCCCTCCTCTACTGGTGTCTGTATGTTCCGACCTGAAATTTTACACAGAAATCTCATTTAATTGGCTCTAATTTTTTGCATGATTATTGCAGTATTTTTGTTCACTCACCAGAATAAAAAGCATCTGAATGTTTGAATGTTTCTCTTCAAATTTACACAGAGCACCAACGTTTTGATAATTCTGCCTAAATATTTCTGAACCTAACTCTACATTCCTGTGTTGTCATTACATGTCACTTAAAATATCTGAATTTCGTGTTTACTTGTTTGTAACGTGTTAATTGCACTGGTGTGTCTGTTATCTTTATGATTGATAAATCTGCTGACCTCTTGGTCAGGCCACGTTTGAAGAGGAGACCTCTTTTCAGAGAAACCTTTGCCTGCATAAATAAATAATATAATGGTGGCAGCACGGTGGTGCAGTGGTTAGCACTGTTGCCTCACAGCACAAAGGTCCTGCTAAACAGTTCAAGCCTTTAGAATTATGTCTTCATTACTTGGTTTAACCTACTCCTGGGTAAGTACACCTCACTCTAGGTTCAGGAAGGAGCTGGATATGAGTGCGAATAATAATAACACACAGGAATTTCAGTTAACTGTCACTTTAGTTTTCAACAGGTAACAGCTTCATCAGAGATAACAACCTGGGCCGAAATAAAATAAAAGTAAAATGCGTTGCCCTTAATTATTCAAATTGTCCCTTTAAAAGGTATTTTGTTAGGTTGCAACCTCATCTTTCAGTTTGTTCCTCAGAGTTTTATAGAGTTGAGAGTCAGTCAAGTCAAACCACAGATCAGGTGAGGGAATGATCTGTAATGATCTGTCAGCAACTCCTGAGTCTAGAGAAGTCTCGCGCCTGGTGTATTTATAGTCTGGAGTGCTCTCTTTTTTTCTATTCACTGTTGCAAGTTGGGATGACTGGTGGAATCCTACCAGAAACCAAATAAATCTTTGTCTGTCTAACTGGTTGTGCTGATCTGGATCCTGGAGATCACACTGGGAGGCTCGCTGTTGGAGTCAAATTGTTAAATGTTGTCATTGTGTTACTTAAATTTGTAAGTCTTGGTTCAAGCAGCATGATCAAAGACATTCCTTTGTCTCTGACCACCTCTCCAGACTGTTGGATGGTGGGGGAGGCTATAGTGTTTTATTATAGGGACATCTATGTGAGGGTTCTGTTTTCTTGTTTAGTAAGCTTCCTGCCTTTATGACCCTTTTGTGGGCAGGAGGTCACACAAACGCACCCCCAAACACAAACACACACATACAGATGCTTGCACATATATGCACACACACACACACACACACACACACACACACACACACACGCAGTGTTTTAACCTTTTGTGACCATAGGGGGGTTTTACAATGGGTGGTGCTTGTATTCACTGTATTCTCAGAATAAAAGGCTGCAAGGAAGGCTGTTTATTTGAAGTTGGCTAGGAGACAGGTGAGGAGCGTTCAGCTCCAAGAGCCTGGTTCCGACTAGTCTCCCTGGCTAGCAAGTAAAACCCTGTTCCGTCATTGTCTTGCTTTCTTCATGAGGAATAAGTTTCTAAACCAGTGGGGCCTGTGGAAGCGCAGACCCAACACTCGCCATCAATTGGAATCACTTGTCTTTCCTCATGGAGCTCATAGCTCAATAAAAGACCTGAACTGTATTTAGAAACAGGTTTATAGTCTCTGATCTATCACTTCATTTTCATATAATAAAATTCCACTTTACATTCTCTTTTACAGCATTCAAGTGAATCATACATTCAGAAATTAAACATTAACTGCAATTTGCAATTATTTACATCCTGAAAATGTGTGGTACTCTTCAGTTAACAGATTAAATGTAACTTTTGTTAGAACTTCTGTCTAACCAGCATAGTTGCGATACACACACATAGCACAATTATTAGACAAATAAAATACAAATGTTAAAGCTTAAAATTTCCTTAGAACATACATTACAACTAAATTCTGCACAATAAGTTATCAAATTGCATTTGTTTCCTCATAACACAAGTGCTCCTCATTGATATGACACATACAGTAGAAAATAGCGTTGTATGCCATGCATTTTATTTTTCTGGTGCTAATTAACACAGTGTCGGCTTTTTTCTTTTTTCCTTCAAGTTGCTGGTAGCAACATGCCACGTTAACGCACAACTTCCAGTAGATCTTCAAAATAAAAGCTCCTGCTAGGCACAGCAGGAAGTGTGGAACTAAAACACACTGGGCAATCATGGCTCAAGAGTTGGCAGTTCGTCTTGTAATTGGAAGGTTGCCGGTTCGAGCCCCGGCTTGCACAGTCTCGGTCATTGTGTCCTTGGGCAAGACACTTCACCCGTGCCTACTGGTGGTGGTCAGAGGGCCCGGTGGCGCCAGTGTCCGGCAGCTTCACCTCTGTCAGTGCGCCCCAGGGCGGCTGTGGCTACAACGTAGCTTGCCATCACCAGTGTGTGAATGGGTGGATGACTGAATGTGTAAAGCGCTTTGGGGTCCTTAGGGACTAAGTAAAGCGCTATACAAATACAGGCCGTTTACGATTTTTCACATCATCACTTCTTGTAACAATAAAATAAAACAAATAAAAGAACGATTCTGTAACTAAACAAATCACCTACAAATCTAATCTTATTTTAACCCTTTTCTCCAGCTGGATTACATTGGGAATCTCACTTCCCCGCTGTCTTGTTAAGATTTTATTTTATATATATAAAAAAATTCCCCTCTCGCCATGTACCTGGGAGCTTGAGGATGCTGTCCAGTATCATTGCTGTTGCTAGGACTGCGCTTTTCTGGCAGATGTTGTTCCTGGGATCTGCTGGAGCCACTTGCCTATGTTGGGGGTTACTGCACCAAGTGCTCACATTACCACTGGGACCACTGTTACCACTGGGTAATGTATGTATATATACCAGTCGAAAGTTTGGAAACTAATAAATGTTCAGTTTTTATGCCATATGTCAGAACATGATCTAGAGTGTGATTAATGTGGTGGGTAGCTTCTTTTATATGTTGTCTGAGCTGAGCACTAAAGCAGACAAAGATTTTGAGAAAATCAGATACTAAGGGCCAGGTGGATGATATATAACAACAATTTAAATGTTTTTGATTTTTCCACTCTCAAAAACAATGAATACCCCAGGGCTTTTGCAGTAATAAATGAATACTGGTATGTTCCCTTTTCACTAATGTCTGCAATATCCAACCTGTACAGTCAATAATGATTCAGTCACACACTCTCACACAAACACACTAATATATATATTAATATCTAAACATTTTTACAAATGTTTTTTTTTTTTTTTTTTTTATGAATGGTTAGATTGTTTTCTTTGCACTGAATGGGACAGCATATAATTTTCTTAAAAGATTCTGAATTTGATAGCAGACAGGTTAACTTTGTGGCTCTGGCACAGCCCATACTCCCCTAGACAAACACAACAGGTCCAGATACTCTACATGGACTTCAGAACCACGTAACACCATCATTTTAAATAAACTGGCAGACAAACTTCATGCACTGACTGACATATGTTACTGGGTACTAACGTTTCTCACCCACCGCCCTTAAGCTGTCAGACTGGGCAAGCAAACATTCTCTAGTGTAGAGCCACTACCTCCTTCTGTATGTTCTGTACACGCAACTATAAAATTTTCCATTACATGAACACCACTGTTAAGTTTGCAGATCATACAAGTCATTGGACGCATGACTGACAAAAAGGATTCATCCAGGGAAGAAGCTCATACTTAACATTTGCAAATAATAACAGTCTTAAATGCTTAAATACATGATACAGGATGAACCAGGATATTGCCTAAATGGCATTGCACTCACCACACCCACATTTAGGCAACACCCAACTCGCAAATTTAGATATCATATACTAAAAATAAAGATGTAACTTCGTAGTTACATTTACCCCTTAAGCTAAAAACCTCCAATTATCCCCTTGGAAGAGACAAGAGAAGAGAAATTTCATCCTGATAGGAATGGTCCTCTTCAGATGCCAAAGCCTCTATCCATAAAGAACAGGTGGTCACTGAATGAGTTGATGCCTATTATATTATGATCCTAATGAAATGCTACTACCTTCAGAGTCACCTGATCTCAACTCATCTGAACAGCATCCGAATGGAGATTGGGAACACATAATGAAAACACTAAATGAGGAAATATGTGTCCATCCCTCGGACACATAGTGTGGTGTTCCTGAACCAGTGTAACCATGGAATCACTTAAACCTATTTTATGCTCGCCTTTGTCATTCTTATGAACAGTGGTATTGTTTTCAGTGTGATTTCCGCTTGTTGTCCACCCACTGATTTTTTTTATCATGGCACAAGGGTATGACTGTGTTGGTCTTCACTAGGGCTGCTCAATTAATCGAATTTTAATCGTGATTACGATCTGGGCTTTCAACGATCATTAAAAATGACTGAGCCGATTATTAGCTCCTCCTCTCGCGCTGCTCCGTGTGGCAAATCGAGCGCACCTCTCTGCGTTTCGAACACGCGTCACAACAGGCTACGTCCACACGTACACGGGTATTTTTGAAAACGGAGATTTTCCGTTTTCGTTTTAAAAAATAATCCCGTCCACACGTAAACGCAAACATGAAGTAAAACGCTGCTAGGAACATGCCAAAGCAACAGGTGGCGATATATTCCTAACCGTGTAGAAATGTTGGCCAATCAGAAGTCTAGAAGCCTCGGTAGGAAATAGTAAACAAAGCTGGGGCACAGAAGCAGAACCGAGTCGTATGTGTGGAGGGACAGTAACTGTGTGTGTATATGTAAGCATTTAAACACTGCAGAGAGTACAATTAACAGTAACAGTATTGTAGAAATTCATTTCACCGAAACAATAACGTGGCGCACAGTGTGACGTCAAAAAAGGCGCACACCTTTGACGCTACGTTTTCTCCGTTTTCCTCGTCCACACGTAAATGCAAAAACAGAGTTTTCTAAAATATCCACCCTGGCAGGCGATTTTAGAAATCTCCGTTTTCAATGACCAAAAACGCTGTTTACGTGTGGACGAAAGGTGCAAACGCATAGAAAAATCTGCGTTTTCAAAAATACCCGGGTACGTGTGGACATAGAGGACCCGAGGGAAGCTTGGAAAGCTAGGAAAGCTAAGCAGAAGTTATTTGGTGAGGAGAGGATAATGGCTGCTGAAGAAAGAATGCCGTTGGTTGAAAAGAGAGGTAAAACGACTTAAGTGGTGTGGAAACATTATGGGTTCGCGGAGTCAGACGTGGATCAAGTAGACATAGTGTGGAAACTTTGCTACGGTGTCGTAGCTGCACCACAGAGCAACACTACAAATTTATTCAATCATTTTAAGACCGCTCACAAAGTGACATACGATCAAACAATGAAGGAACATAGAGAAAAACTCTTGACAACACCTGCTTCATCCTCACAGACTTCCATTCACGCTACCCTGTACAACGCGACTAAATATCCCACCAGCTCCCAGAGACACAAGGAGATAACAAACGCGGTAACGTTTTCCTCGCCAAAGACCACTGCTCAATTAACACAGTGAACAACCAGTATTACGCAGTATTTTTAAGTTCACTAAACATAGATGTTTACATTTTTCATTTATTTTTTATATTGCAAACAATTGCACTGTTATCAGTATTTGCACACTATTTTATATTATTTTTTGACATCTTTAAAGCCATTATTCAATACATTGTTATTGTTAAATAAATATCGTCAAATAATCGAGATCTCAATTTCAGTGAAAATAATCGTGATTATCATTTTTGCCATAATCAAGCAGCCCTAGTCTTCACCAACATTTCAATGATCTATTAGTACAGGAGCTATAAGATTCATCTCACACCCTAAAAAATGCTGGGTTAAAAATAACCCAATTTGTAACCCAGTGCTGGGTCGAATATGGACCGAGCCAACGCTGGGTTGTTTCAACTTAACAGGGTTGGGTTATTGGTTTGACCCAGCACACTGGGTTAGGATAACTATCCAAAAAATGGGTTAAATTGACTAATGTTTAACATTGAGGTTACCAAAAATTGGGTTAAACTGGCCAATGTTGAAACCTGAGGTTAATTAAAAATTGGGTTAAATTGCCTAATGTATAAAGTTGAGGTTAATAAAAAGTGGGTGGAAACTCAGAAGCCATCACAAGGGTTATATTACCATTAGTATTTGGGTTAACATTTCTACTTACTATAAAATTCAACATATAAAAACTAGATTCAAAAATACTTTTATTACCATATGATACATACACCGCATTCCAAATTATTATGCAAATTGTGTTTAAGTGTCATAAAGATGAAATAAGTTGTTTTTCAATTAAACCCATGGATGGAATTGTGTCTCAGGGCTCTTTGAATGACTGAAATCAATCTCAGACACCTATGATCATTAGTTTGCCAGGTGAGCCCAATTAAAGGAAAAACTACTAAAGAAGGATGTTCCACATTATTAAGCAGACCACCATTTTCAAGCAATATAGGAAGGAAAAAGGATCTCTCTGTTGCTGAAAAGCGTGAAATAGTTGAATGCCTTGGACACGAAAATGTAAGCGTGATCACCATAATGTTAAGAGATTTGTGGCTGAGTCAGAGTACACACGGGGTTGTGCAGATAAAGGCACAATGAGGAAGGTTTCTGCCAGACACATACATCAGATTAAGAGAGCAGCTACTAAAAGGCCATTACAAAGCAGCAAACACATATTTGAAGCTGCTGGTGCCTCTGGAGTCCCGCGAACATCAGGGTGTAGGATCTTACAGAGACTTGCTGTTGTGCATAAACCTTATATTTGGCCACCCCTAACGAATGCTCACAAGCAGAAACGGCTGCAATGGGCCCAGAACTACATGAAGACTAATTTTCAAACAGTCTTGTTCACTGATGAGTGCAGTGCAACCCTGGATGGTCCAGATGGATGCAGTGGTGGATGGTTGGTGGACCTCCACCATGTTCCAACAAGGCTGCGTCGTCAGCAAGGAGGTGGTGGAGTCTTGTTTTGAACCGGAATCGGGGGAGAGAGCTGGTCGGACCCTTTAGGGTTCCTGAAGGTGTGAAAATGACCTCTGCAAAGTATGTGGAGTTTCTGACTGACCACTTCCTTCCAAGGTAGAAAGAGAAGAACTGTGCCTTCTGCAATAAAACCATCTTCATGCAAGACAATGCGCCATCTCATGCTACAAGGAATACCTCTGCATCACTGGCTGCTATCGGCATAAAAGGAGAGAAACTCATGGTGTGGCCCCCATTCTTCCTTGAATTCAGTCCTATTGAGAACCTTTGGAGCATCCTCAAGCAAAAAAATATGAGAGTGGGAGGCAGTTCACATCCAAACAGCAGCTCAGGGAGGCTATTCTGACATCCTGCAAAGACATTCAAGTAGAAACTTTCCAAAAACTCACAAGTTCCATGGATGCAAGAATTGTAAAACTGCTATCAAATAAGGGCTCCTATGTTAATATGTAACTTGACCTGTTAAGATGTTTTTGATTGAAATAGCTTTTGATTTCAGTAAAATTGATCTACTAATGCTGCAAACTCAACAAATGACCATTTTCAATTCTCTACAACCTATTAAATGTTTTGAAACACTATGTGCGTAATAAGTTGGAACAGTGCATTTTAAGTTTTTTATTTTTGAAAAACATACTGTTTTCATTGGCAGTTTTGTTCACTAACATTTGAATTATACTTTACTGGTTGATGACTCGAAAATTATACCGACTGTCATTTGAATCGACTATTTAGGAAAATAAGAGAAAAATATAATTTGCATAATAATTTGGAATGCGGTGTAGAACATAGACAGCAAAATTCATACAAAATATATCAATGAAAGTAAAATGCAAGTAAAAAAAAAAGAAGTATATAATTCATTATACTATATCCATTACTTCAAATCAGTCTTTGGCTACAGCACATGTACATGTTAATACACATGAAGACATGCTATGTAAAGCCGGCTCTGTTTTAGAACAAATTACATGTAAAAACTCTTAACTTTACAAAACTGATGAATTGATGATTATCTCAGTACTCAACATAATCAACACTTTGGAAAAGTGGCAAGAGGGAATCTCCCTCTCAGATCATTTCATGCACCTTTATGAGCAACATTTTATGTTTTATGCTTCCATCATAGCTAAATGAGTCCTCATTAATTTGATCATATTTGATTCATGTCCTGGGATTCATCTATTCTTGGGATAGATGACAGTGTCAAGGAATTCCAAAACCTGCGTGCATGACTTTGGGTAACTTGCATCAAATAAAAAAAAAAAAAATGCTTTCAAGCAGCCATCAACAGACCTTAGATTGCTGCAAAAAGCAGAAACAACTCTATCTTCTAGTACCAGACAAGATGAACATTTTCTTGGGGTTTACTTGGTGCTGAATTCTTCTTCCTGATAGAACAAAGCCTTTTCCTGACATTGTGTAGACACTCCTCCAGAAATCCAGTTGCTGGCCTATGAGTTCTGCAAGGGCTGAACCACGCATCCTGAAATTTTTAAACAAAAGAAAAGGGTCAATAAAGTAAGATTTAAAAGATTATTTGCAGTTGTTTGGTTAATGTCAAGTTGTCTGTAATCCTGGAGCGGTGAGCTCCAACACTATGCTTGACATTTGCTCAGAGAGGACAAAACAACAATGAAGCAGACCAGTCTGTGGTTGTGAATGCTTGCATAGCCAAGATCAAGTATCATGTTTCACACACTTTGTACTGTCACAAGGTTGTACAAACCTTTTTGCCAACTTCTCAATAGATTTACAGCAAATTTTATTATTTATGCATCTATAATGTGCATATGACTGAAGATGTCACTTGGATGAGTGACATATAATGTGCATACACTTTTTAAAGATATGGAAATTGAATATATACAAACTGTATATTTATTTTTATAATCATAATGATACTCAGTATACTGATTGAAAAACTGACCAGTATTCAGGTTTTTTAATTGTTGTTGTGCGTATCCATTGAAGTGTAGATACTTTCATATCCTCTGCCACGGCAGTCCTTTAAATATAGAAACTGATCTACTATTGATGATGCCAAAATTGGCTTTATTCCTGAAGTTGGGCTGCAAGCAAAAACAGTTGCATTTAATAAAATTGGATAAACAAAAACTTTACTTTTCAGTAGATTTCTTGTAACATAAACAAATACAAAGAGCAGAAGCTTTGGAGAAAAAAAAAGAAACCAAACATTTTTAACTCATCCTCTTTGTTTTCATCACCCCAGCGCACACACTTTAGGAGCTGCCACTGGAGTTATTTTACTTGGCCCAGCACAGCGCAGTGTCCCAGGCGTTCTGACCAAGAAGCCCAAATGTAGCAACAGTGAAAAGTGCCACACACACACACACACACACACACACACACACACACAAACCACCACCAACAACAAAAAGTCTTATAACTGTTTTAGTTTATGTACAAGAAATACTCACTTTTCTCCATAGCGCTCCATTAAGTGTAAAATAAGTATCCGGACCCTCCATCTTTCACGTATGGATATGTGCTGTTGTTCCTCAACACTGGCAACCAAAGATATCCCCCTCAGGTGTACCTCACAGATGTTCTAAAGTTAAATAATTAAAGTTAAAACATTTTTAATGTTAATTTTAGAATATACTCGTGATGGCTGCAGTTACAGCTACACAATGATAATATCTACCAAACATCAGTGTTACAATAGAGGCTTACACATAACACTATACTTACATTTTTCTGTCTTTAAATATAAGATTTAAATTACAGGGTAATTAAGACTTGGTTTTGGTGTAGAATTAATTTAATTATACAATCACATAAGTAAATTACATATTCTAAAATAAGTGCGCACATTTTAGTTTACACTGTTATGTATGTATGATTTAATCTTTCTTTGTTTTCTGAGTCACCTCAATGGCAGCTCCTCCAAGGGGCGGAGCAAGAATATATGGAGCCCTGCAAATTGGGTCACAGCACAATTCTGGATCATGGGGGGAAATGGAATTTGTTATGTTAGTTTTAGTTGGGTTTTTTGTGTTCTATGCCTTTCTGTGTATTGGTTGGCTGATCAGCCACTGTGTAAGTTTCCCCTTTGTCTCGTTTAGGTAGGTTAGTTTGTTTGAGTTAGTAGTATTGTTTGTTGCCAGCTTTTGAGAAGAGTTCTGTTACTTTGACCTCTTTTATGGGCCCAAGATTTTGAATTTTCTGTATAATTTAACCAAGTTTGTTTTAGGGTCAAATAAAAAAACTTTTTTTGCACTTTAACCTGTGCCTGACGTTCCTTTACCGCGCAGTCCATCAAAATACTCAAAAGTTAAAGCAAGGATAACATTTCTCATTTTTAATTTTCATTACAGTGAATGTACATAGATATAAGTTAAAAAAAAATATATAAGCAAGTGTGATTGCAAAGCTTGTGTACCCTGGACCGATCATTCGGACAATTAAGTCGGTGACTTTTGTCTGTGAAGCAATGACAGGCTGCTTTCACCCAGACCCAGCCAACATGTATATATGGGCCCCAACTGGTTTTTGCTCGGGCTAGATGGGTACCATGTGGGCATGGGCTCAAACTGGGCTTTTTGTATGGGGCCTACTTGGGTTTCTCACATTGAACCCTTGACTAGGGAATGTACTCAAAGTCCACGCTCAGATAAGATAAAATAAGGACTTCATTGGTTCCTCTTGGGGAAATTCACTTGTCATAGCAGCAATAATAAGTGATGAAAACGGATACAAGAGTAGAAAAAAAGAAAAGCAAAAAATACAAATAAAAAACCTAAGATAAAAGTGAATTACACAGAGAAAATCCAGATTTGGCATTTGCAAATTAAGGATTACTGGTTGTTCTTACAATTAAGACTATTTACTTGGGCAAACATGCAGTTGAGGATTTTTAGTAGATCAGACACACTCTACTGTATTAGAGAAAAGACAATTAGCTACATGGAAGTTGGAAGTTTTGGTTGATCAGATCCAGTATGTAAAAGCTCGTGAAGTATATTACCGATCTGTTAAAATGTTACTCTTCAACTTGTGCCCTCAAATTATATAACCAGAAATAATTCGTATTTTCTTTGAACTGGTGGAAAGGAGAGGGAATGGGGTCTTCCGAGCAGTCACACTTCAACTGTGAAACTCCCTTGTCTTTGTGGTGTATTGACACTATTGAAACTTTTCAAAAGCAGTCTAATGTTAGAAGAGCTTTTAGGTAAGGTGTTGCTGTCGTTATTATTCTTATTATCATTATTATATATTTTATTAATTATATTTTTATTATGATGTTGAGGTGGGTGACAATTATTTGACAAATATTATATATGAATTTTTTAAACATATTAACCATTTCTATACTTAAAAAACTCTTAAAGCTAACATTGTTTTTTTTAAACTTGTGCATTGTGTGACTTTTAAAATGTTTGTATCAGGTGTAAAATGACTTTTTAAATAAGTTGTTTTTAACGTGAGCAGCTCCTGTTGCATCGTTAAAAAGAGGGAGGAGCAGACTGCACCGCCTAGCGACTAGTCTTCGCGGTCTTTCGTCAGTTGCGGCCTCTTCTCTTGGTGTCTGGAGAACGTGGAGGACAAAAGGATACTAAAGAATCGAAAACTAGTGGTGTGCGGATCGATACTGAAATATTGATTCCTCCGATACCAGTTATTTGTGTTCTAGAATTGATTCTCATATTAAAATATAGATATTTTAGTAATTTGGGGTAAATTTGTAGTTTATCATTAACAGGAACACAGTGCAAAGAATCTATATCATTCGGATCGTCTAGCTTGGAAGGAACTACTTCCTTTTCCGCCTTTCTTTGTCATATGCGAAATACGGCTGTAGAAATGTGTCGCAGCCCCTGGCGTGGGCACTCACAACAATGGCTGAGCGTAAATGGAGTCATGTGTGGACGTATTTTACTTTCACAAACAGCCAAGATGCGGTTTGCGATACATTTGGCAAGACAGTGAGATTTTGTGGCAACACCACTAACCTCGTCAAACACCTCAGAGTAAATCATATAACAGAATATGATGAGCTTATGTTGAGGCAAACTGAAGAGGAGGAGAGGGACAGGTGCTGGTAGGATGAGATGGACGTCTCTTGCGGAGTGCTTTAGTGCTGCAGGCAGGCAACATGCTCAAATAGCGCACAACTTGAGGTTTTTTATTTCTATAAGATATTTCTACATTATTAAGCAATACGAACAAGTAGTCTGATGTCCTGTTATCATTACGAAGCTATAATTTGAAAAACAATAAAACATTAAGTTTTTGTGTAAAGTATCGGTATCGGATCAGTATCGTCGATACCACCCTGAATTTTACTTGGTGTCACATCGGAAAGGAAATCAATGGTATCGCACATCACTATCGAAAACTATGACAAAGGTAAATACTGAAAGTTTAATAAGTTTTCATCAATGGTTATTTTAGTAACTTTCTATAGTTGTCCTAAACTGTATAAGGGGGAGAAGCATAACATCTTTAGCTAGCAGGTAGAACTGGGTTAATTTACTATCATTGTCTTTGGCAAACATAATTAAAAGTTAATTACGAAACTCTTACTGCCTATATTCTACTCAATAAAGTCCATCTTATCTTATTCTGTTTTCATTGTGCCATTCTCTCTAGATAGGTTTGTGAATTTACATAATATAACGTACATGGCTTTTTTTTTCTGTGCTTCTGCAACCTTTTCTTAGGTTTTCGTATAAGGTATTTGTTATTAATTCAAAAATTATTATTTTTTTTTTTTTTTGCTTTAGTGGATTCCCGCTCAGGTAACTCGGCCATTATGCACTACCCAGTAAACAAAATGGCTGAACAGTATCTTAAATGTTTGAACAGGAGCTAGTCATATGTCATGTGATATACACATGCAGTACAGCAAGCTCACTTTATAGGGGTGTAAAACATTAGGGGTATGAGGTGATTGTTTAAATTACAGCAGTAGATGCCTGCAGCTGAAACGGTTTCGTGATCTGAACGTGAAGCCTACCTGTCACGTCTACGGGAATGTTACCAGATATGCATTGTATTATAGGAAAACAGTGGTGGATCGGTGTGCGAAAAGCCCCAAAAAGAAAAACAGAGCTTCTTCAGCTCAAACACTGTCTGGATCACTCTCTTAGATACTGTGCTGTTCCATCTAGTTATTGGTTACTGAGAAATGTTTGGCTAGGGCAGTTATTAATTTATTAAGTGAGTGCAGCTGTTCAGATCAGATGATGATGTAGGAAAATGCAGAACATGTTGCTATAGCTGAATGCTGTGTAAAATACTTGATTTAAATCTAACTCCCATTTAAGGCTTATTTCTAATAAAATTAAGTCTTTCACTGACAATATCCCTGTGCATAATTAAGTAGTTTATATAGCAGGGATCTCCAAAGTACATCCTGGAGGCTATATGTGGCCCTCTAAGTGATTTTGTGCCGTTCAACTGCAAATGAAACGTTAAAATTTTGTACAGCTAGTACAACACACAGTTGCTGAAGATGGACAATTAATAATATTTTTAAGCTCAGATTTTTACTACTGTGGGGCTAAATAAAAAATTACAGACATAATGAAATCTGCTACAATTACAGAGCTTAAGTTTAAAACAATTATTATTTATTAAGCATTTTTTTTGCTCTTTCCATTCTTTTTGTTACTAGTGGACTCAATTTTATTATCCATTCTATTAAGTTCAAAAACCTATTAAACTTTTAAACCATTAAATCCAGGAAATTAGATGCTTTTCTCTTATTAAGGTAAATGTATGAGACCCTCTGTATGGCTAGTATCCCCAAATATTTAATAATCCTTTCTAAAAGTACACAAACTTTGCTCTTTTCAATTAAATAGTGCATGTTTAATGTATTCTTCAGCAGGTAAAAATTCCACTAAAGTAGTTTTTGCATATTTTTATGAATAATCACATTTTTATAGTTTGTGAGTACTGTTAATTTGGAGATTTTGGCACTTGTTTTGACGTTTGGATACTAGTGCTTTATAGTAATTTGTCAATGTTTTGAAGTCATCTGGCTTCTTAATAATTTAATAAAACATTAACAAGCCATGTCAAAATTTAAAAACCACTAGGAACCACTTATTACTGTGTCACCAATTTTTTACTTAAAAGAAATTTAGGATTTATATCTGTCAAGTCATTTGTTCTGGCATAAGTCACTGTTTTGATATATCTTCCTGTGACTTTTAAGTCTGTCACCTAGTTAGATACATTTTTGCACTGCCAGTGCTTGCTGCTTGAATTAGTCAGTTTACCATATAAACACATGCAGTGCCTTTCAAACTTTTAATTACACTGTTCATTTTGTGGATTAGTAAGAGAATCTTTTATATTGAATTGGGAAAAAACAAAAATGTTTTAATCTTTTTTCCTCATGCACTTTCTTTCATTTCCTTATCACGTTTAGATTTTGTCAAGATCTCAAACACCATCTTTGATATGTAAGTAACTTTCATATTATTTGTGTTACTTATTAACCATATTCAATAACTTGCAGAGATTATTTTCAAGTGATGGTCTATGGGGCATCCTTGAAAGGAGTGCATTACTTCATTTTATGTTTTTTTACTGGTAATCAGTATATATATATTTATTTAGGCACAGGAGGCAATGATCAATTTTAAAATTTAACATTTATTTAATGCCAACAGTGTTCTCTACACTTGTCCCACAACTCTGACAGTTTTGGTCCTCTGCTCCCTTCACAATTGGCTGATTTTACATTGCCTTGTTATTGTAATCTTTATCTCCGTTTAGGACTCCAAACATTCACACCTGCTGTAGTAACCAGAGCTCACAAGAGTGTAAGGAGTGTAACTCAATAAAGTGATCAATGTGTTCACAAGTTGACATCAATAAACCGGTAACTTATCAAATCTATATTTTATAGGAAGTACATTACTGATAAAAGTGGTAATAAACACGCTAACCAATAAAAAATTTAAATTTCCTGCTTTAAAAAAAAAACACTGCTGTGAGCTTGGTTTTCTAACAGCAGGTGTGAACATCTACAGTCTTTAACCTCTGGTAAAGATTTAAAAATAAAAGCATTATAACATAACATTAAACACTAAATGAGTTTGATGGTGTTGACTGCAGCAGCTCAATGTTAATCAGCTGATGGTGATGGAAGCAGATGAGCGTTTTTCGTCATGGTTGTTGGAGTTGTATAATATGCTGGTATTGATATGAACAAAAATGAACTGATAATTTATCACTTGCTGGTCTATAGACTTGTGGGACAGTGTGGATGGATGGAAAATCTTCACTCTGCTGAAGTGGTGCTATAAACAACTCTGCGCATGTGTGGATTTATACTTAAGAGTCCAAATTTTGACCATATTTTTCTTCCTTTCAGCTGCTTGGTCAATGTCATGTCAATCACAAATTTAACAATCCAATCAGAGAACAGATAGGTTTGGCTGTTGGAGGGGTGCTTTACGGAACTTCAGGTCCTGGAAGAATAAATTTCCTTTTACATACCAGCCCAGCATTTTCCTTTATCACCACAAAGGAAAACAGTCTGTGCGTATCCGAGTTCGGTGGTTTTTGTGTCACAGGGTTACATGCTTATAATATTTCTAAAACTCTGGCCAGGTACCATCACATCACACTGCTACCTTATTTATCTGTTGCTATGATGTTTCTTTTCTGAGATGTTGTTACTTTTATGCAAGATGTAACGAGAAACCTTCCAGAATCAAATATTTGATTCTGATAACGGATAAAGATTTTTTATTTTTGTTCTGCTATGACGGTTTATACAAATTTTGGCCAGTTCCTATTTATTTGAACCCTTTAGCCCCCAACAAGTCGCCAGCAACAGGTTTTTCCAAACCTGTCTCTTCAAACCTGAACTCTACCAGGGGCCCAACACGCCTGGACTTATTTAGAAGAAAAGAGATGCCCGAAAATAAACCACAGGGTCAAATACTTGATTTTGTTAGTTGTTTTACAGTTAATAATTTGAATTGACTATTTTAAATCTTTTATTCATGTACATTTTGATTGCCTTTTTCAGTAAAAACTGTAAAGTTTCAATTTTGTTTTGTTTTTTTCTCTTATTAATCCCTGATTAAACTCTTATAATATACAGTAGAGAAAAAAAATACTACCATATGTGTAAAGTAGTCGTAATCCTGAAAAAAGGGACAAAAGCACACACACTCACAGCTGATTTTATGACACTTTCACAGCTAAAACAATATATAATTCCGGTTATCCTGCTTAACATTATGGGGGATAAAGGATTAAGGAACTACAATTACATTTTTTACAGTTTAGCCTGTGTTCACTACCATATTTTTTTATCACCACGCAATAAACATTAAGTAATATGTGAAGCGTCCATTTATCCTCCATTAGTGGTCCATTATCTTAAGCTTAGGCTGCTGCCCCCCGCGACCCAATCCGGTACTAAGTAGAGAGGCCCAGACTTCACTCTCTCCAGCCACTTGGCCCAGCTCCTCCAGGGGAATCCCAAGGCATTCCCAGGCAAGCCGAGAAACATAGTCCCTCTGGCATGTCCTGGGTGTTCCTCTGGGTCTCTTCCTGGTGGGATGTGCCCAAAACATCTCACCAGGGAGGCATCCTAGCCAGATGCCAGTATCTAATCTGTCCTTTTGTATGTTGCCCTCAGGTTGCCATGGTAGCAGATACAGGGGGAACAAGTGTAGATGATGCCACAAGAAGGATGATGAAATTCCTCATATCACCTGAGCTGGCTGTGGAGTACAACATGCTTGGCCGACATGGGGAAAAAAAAAGTTCAGAGATTTGCGCCTTTTTAATGTTGTATATGATAAGTTGGTTTCACTTGAGACACTTGAACTTTAGAAAACTAAACTTTTTTAATAAAGTTTTTGAAAGTGTAACTGAGATTGGTTATTGTGCAATGTCATATATTTTTTGAGGCAAGAAAGTGAAATAAACATTGTTCTTTGTAAATGATCACCAAAGGAAGTAAGCTAAGGTTAACTTTACTTTGGCTCACCAATTTTTCTTCTTCATTTGCAGAGGCACTGAAGAAGAATTCTTTAACATCAAAAGTCAACCTGCAAGAAGCAGGGAAGGCTATGTCCACGTGGTTCACTGGAGCTAGAGAGAGAGGAGGACTGAGGGCTGCAAGGGTACAAAATAGACTTACAGCTCTGTAAAAAAAACAAAAAAGAAACCCTGCTGATTCAAGATAAGGTTTTGAGTTTTACATCTGACTTTTTCCCATGTTGCTACAGTTGCAAATGTCTAAGGAATCTGAATGTAGTTTGACATTTCTAGTTTTTTTTTAAATTTACGCACTTTGGAATACAGTTACATAAAATCACAGTTGTTGGACAAAATAAATGTGAAAAATGTTGTTTTGTGTACCCTCGTGATTTTTGTAATGGTTATATTTACAAACTAGTTTTTGTTTGCAGTCAGCTTTAATATATTTGGTGTCTTTGTGTCACAGAACCCATATCAGCTGTCTGTTAAATTGATTTTATGGCTGTTTTCCTACATGGGGCCCACCCAGAGCCAGAAATTAGCCAATTCAAACAAGAGGTAACGTGCAACTACAGAACCCACTGATAATGCCATTCCAACTTTTTAGCTCATGTTGTCCTCATGTTGTACCCACTAAGAACTTGAAAAATGGGACCCAGGTGGGTTTTTGTGTACTTTGCCTAGTTGGGGCCCATTTAGTCCCCAGATTTTCCCAAAATAATACCAAGATGAGCTTGTAAATGGGGCCATTATGGAACCCGCGGACAATCCCACTTAAAACCCACTTTTTAGCTTATGCGGTACCCACATGGTACCCACAAAAGACTTGAAAGATGGGGCCCAGGTGGGTGTCTTTGTGCTTTGCCCAGTTGGGGCCCATTTAGTGCCCAGATTTTCCGAACATAACACCTGTATGGACATTTAACATGGGGCCATTATGGAACCCGCGGACAA
Source organism: Oreochromis aureus (assembly GCF_013358895.1). Taxonomy (NCBI): domain Eukaryota; kingdom Metazoa; phylum Chordata; class Actinopteri; order Cichliformes; family Cichlidae; genus Oreochromis; species Oreochromis aureus. The sequence goes on along the minus strand of NC_052962.1, from coordinate 8,687,336 downwards.
TCCTATATGGGGCCCATTTTTCAGCCCATTTCCAAACCATATGGGCCCCACATGTAAATGTTGGCTCTCTCTATAGGCCCCCCTTTCTTTTATAAGAAAAATGTTCGCGCCCCCCCGCACTAACACATCTTCCAACCACACACACCCATATTTTGTTTTCAAACTCCAAACTCCGGTTTATTTCACACCTCAAACATTTAGTAAACAATTAATTAACAACATCTACACGGGTATTTTTGAAAACGCAGCTGTTTCTATGCATTTGGGCCTTTCGTCCAAACATAAACAGCGTTTCGAATCACCGAAAACTGAGATTTTTTTTAAAACTCCTTTTTGCGTTTACATGTGGACTAAGGAATACAGAGTTCGTCATGCAACGTCAAAGGTATGTGCCTTTTTGTCACATCACGCTGTGCGCCACGTTATTGTTTACATGAGATGAATTGCAGAATGGCAGATAGAGACAAAATAGTGTTACTGTTAATCTGACTATCTTCAGGTTTTAAATACACACGCAGTTACTGTCCCTCCGTTTAGAAAGGCAGAGGCGTCACGGTGTAATTATTTTACATGTAGTTAGGGCTGGGCGATATCACCCAAAATTCATATCTCGATATTTTTTAGCTGGATGGCGATATATGATATATATCTCAATATTTTTTTTAAAGCAATAAAGTAAGAACAAACAGAGAGTCCTTAGTCAAAGCTGTGTCCCAGATGTCACACAGGCACTTTTATTAACATACAGCGTAGATGTACATGAAGAAATTACTCAAAAATAAATTATGAGCATTTATTAAATAATAATGCTCCATAAATAAAAGAAAACAATGTTGTTTTTGTGCATAACAAAGAGCTCACAATTGTGCAGTCAAAATGTAAACTAAAAGACGCTGAGCATAATAACAAAGACAGATTTCACAGCTGCTTTATTCCAAAGTTCTACTGCGTGACTGACAGCCTGGAGTTTGAAATCTGCTTTGTAACCATGTCTCTGAACAGGTGCCATTTATGGTCCTTATACACACACAATACGGTTTTACATTACATTGAAGCAGAGTACGTATTACTCCGCGAGGCTCCAGACTACGGTAGCCATAATGCTCCGACAATCTATCAAGCGGTGAAGCTCCATAGCTTACCAAAGTTGTACTAAAACATTTTTTGACAGATTGCTGAGCGCTGTGTACCACATAAAATCGGTTCGCGGTCATCAAGCACAACCAGAATTCATATATAAAGCGCACTGTCGATTTTTTAGAAAATGAAAGGATTTTAGGCCGTGCAGCCCGTGGGCTGCATGGCTTTAGCGTGGTTAGCGCGGTTAGCTCGTTAACACGTTGACGCCGTCCAGCCCCACGCACAGGCGATCCGCGGTAACTCGTTAACAGAGATTTGCTCCGTTAATGCAGTTATGGCGTTAACGTCACGCTGACAGCACTAAAATAGTAATCTCCAAATGTTTTCTTTTTACCGACCAGCTCCTCTTTGATAGCTGCCGTGTCCATCTTGTCGTTGCCTGCAGGTGAAGCGATGGGGCAGTTGTGTTCAGTGAAGGAGAGAGGCGAGGCAGAGTAACGTTGCGTAGAGACAAAAGTGGACGAAAGAGAGGCAAACTTGCGGCTCCACAAGTATAATTATAACGTAACATATACTATATCGATTAAACGATTTTGTCACATCTTATATCTCGTATAAAAATATATCAATATTTTTCAAAAAATGCCTCTCTGTGCAAAATGGGTTCAAAAACATAAACAACTGTGGTATACTGTTTGTCCACCACTTACGCTAACTCACCGGGGGAACAAATTACGGCAGGATCCGACTGATATTATTTGTATCCCACTGTAACTTTAGTATAAAGAGCTAACATCTCCAAAATGTCAGGAGTAGTTAGTCATTACAAGAAGTGTGTGTGAACTAAAAATCAAGAATGTGGGATACTGTTTGTCCTTGATTGGGACAGCGAAGCGCGTGCTCCCGACGCAGGGCAAACCAATTCTGCAGGGGAGACCTACCTTGGCACTTGTGCAGGTGAAGCCAAAGGGAAGATATGCTTCACCATATTTTGGCTTGGAAGGAGGTTGGTTTGGAAACATATTTGGCGATGCTTCATCTCCTGCTTTGCGTTTGTGTGGGAGCCCAGTCAAAAACCTGTCCATTATGCTAGCAGTGTCCAAGCATTCTTTTTTTTTTTTTTTTTTTTTTTTCCCCATACCGCGCCCCCCCCTGCAATGGCTCTCCCCCCCCCCCAGGGGACGCGCTCCACACTTTGGGAACCTCTGATATAAGTGAAGGGCAGATTAGCTGTATACTGAGCAGGGTCTGAATGGAGCCAGCATTCTCAGCCCCGCCAGGTTAACCCTTTAACAACTTAGCCTTGTGTGTTGACTAAGAACCAAAAGGCTTAATACAAATGATATTTAGAAGGCATTAAATTAGTGTTTTTTATTTTACTTTGACTACACGTAAACTTTGGAGTGGCGGACCTTAAAGCTACCGAAGTCTCAGGGTGAGGATCGAAGATGGTGGCTAAATATTGGTGGTGGCAGTACAAATACCCATGTATGTTGCTGTTGCCATCACGTTTTCAATAGTAGCAAGCAAGCTAAGCACAGGGATGTGTGTGCCCTTTGCGCGGTCTAGTGAACGAGGGAAAAAAGGCGGTCAAAGTATTAGCGCAATCTATCTTTTTTTTTTTTTTATCTAAATGGGACGAATTATCATTGTCTTTAAATTTTGTTTGTTTGTTTGTTTGTTTGTTAAAACGTCTTGATGCACTCTCAATCATCCAGGAAAGTAAATCTCCAAAAGTTGAATCTGTTCATCTGGACGTAGCGTATTGTGGGAGAAACGTTTCGTCACTCATCCAAGTGACTGTACCCTAAGGGTACATCTTTCGCCATCTTACAACACTGTGATTGCAGCCATTCCCCAACTCTCTGTGAATGGTACTCATGGCCATTGATCAGTGTTCTTTGATCAGTGGGTTTTGGTCAGTGATTGTTGATCAATGGTCATGGGAATTTGCATAATTATGATTAAGGAACTGACCTCACAGCCCATTGTTCCTTCAGTGGGCTGGTTTCAGTCATTATGCAAATGTACTGTTTATAAGGTTTGGGGAAACCTGCAGTCAGCTGAGACTGAAGAAGTCACTTGGATGAGTGACGAAACGTTTCTCCCACAAAACGCTACGTCCAGATGAACAGATTCAACTTTTGGAGAGTTGTTTGTTTGTTAATATATTTCGATCATGTAAGCAATATACAGAATAGAAGAATAGAATAATCCTTTAATTGTCCCACAAGGGGAAATTTGGTTGTATCAGCAGCAAAAAAAAAACAACACATATACAAACAGAACAGGACACAGAACAGAAACACAATTTTTTACATATTTACATCATGGACAATAGTTACCAAAGCAGAGTAGTGTACAGTTATTAAATTTAGAGTACAGATATGTGGCAAACCCAGGTTATAGTGTGCAAACAGAGCAGGATACTGAAAGATGTTTAAATAGTTAAGAATATTTAGAATAATTAGAAAAGTGCAGATTGTGTATTATACCTGTGCATTAAAAAGTAGACATGTAACTTCCAATAAGTTAGTGTACATATATATATAAACTGAGAAAAGTAATGTGCAAGTTATAACAGTAGAAGTTGTTACAGCACTGATATAAACATCTATGTTTGTTGGGAGCAGTTTTGATTGTACAGTCTGACAGCTGCAGGGAGGAAGGACCTGCGGAAACGCTCATTCATGCATCTAGGATACAGGTACATTTAGCAAAGAAAATAAGAGAGAAAAAGAAATGCTATACAAAATAAAGTTAATACATTTCAATATTGCTTCTGTTCTGATTCATTTACATGTTGAAAGGGAGTGGGAAGAAGTACACACTTATTTAATCCCACCCCTTTGCCATAAGTTATCAGTCAATATTTAGTCAGCTTCCTTACTGATATGAGCTGTAATAAAAATACTGAACAGATTTCTGATATATATTATATATTATAATATCACATCATGAAATTTTCTAAATAGAGACATTTCACTTAATTTCAACATTTTCCCTTTTTATAGTTCAAGAAGATCATATCTTTATAACTCTTTTTGAACTGTTTTATGTTTGGACATGCTTCAATTCCATATTCAAACTGTTCCACAGTTTCACTCCATGCACAGACACACAAAAGCTTTTTCTTGTAGTACATACCTTCCCTATTTTGAAGTTACAAAAACCCCTTAAAGTATAACTTCTTTCAAAAAAAACCCGAGAATATTACCTGGCAGTTCCTTATTTTTTGCTTTGAATTTGTGCTGTTTGGAATTTCACTAGATCAGCAATTTTCATTATTTCAGACTGCAAAAATAGTGAGTTTGTATGTTCCCTATACCCTGCATTGTCAATGATTCGAACTGCTTTTTTTTGAAGAGTAAAAAGTGTTGGAGTCAAATTGTTAAATGTTGTCATTGTGTTACTTAAATTTGTAAGTCTTGGTTTAAACTGTAGGATCAAAGACATTCCTTTGTTTCTGTTGACTTCCCCAGCCTGTTGAACGGTGGGGGAGGCTATAGTGTTTTATTATTCCCCAGGAAACCCTGGGGAATTTTTCAGAGAGAATGTGCAACATTCTTGTTCATGTCCCATTGTGTGGAGTTGACACATGGCATGGGCCGTGTGGCAAAAGAGGAGTGTCAATTTTTAAATTGCAGATACCATGAGAAGGAGCGACTGCAGGAGATCGTCCACAAGATGGAAGCTGAGGCCAGGAGAGAGGTTTCAGGGGGATCGGCGAGGAGCAGAGATCACGTTCAGCACAGCAGACATCTCACAGAGGGCTGTGCTACTGGGCTTCCAGAAGATCGTCGAGAGGAGACTTTGAACAGCAAACCACCAGAAAGAGTGAAAGAGATTCGACGTTGACATGGAGGAAGACAACTAGGGTGTAAGACGTGCTCTGCCCTAATTCTTCAGCGGCGTTGGAACAGAACCTGAGGGATGAAGGGAGTGTGCCAAGCTCTAATCGAATGCGCAGAGAGGAAGTTCAGCGATGGAATTGTGGTTCTGTGAACAGCACAGATGCCAGGTGACTGGGAAATTACTGACAGCGCTTTCCCATGAAGATCACCTAAGGTGTTTCACTCTGCCATGCAGACTTTGATACTGCAGAGGGGCTTTTGTTTACATTTACATCATGTACACTTCCATAAGCTGGCTGACGTTTTGAGCCATGGGTGGACATGACTCAAAAAAGGGGGGAGAAGATCATAAACAACAACTTGATCCAATTTCCTTTTAAAAAAATTTCTGCAGTGACAACAGGAAAGGAGTTGTAAATGCAGATGATCCACCAGTTGACTCTATCACCCCAAAGGAAGTATGCAATGAGAAGATTTGGGGGGTTGATAGGGGTCATGAAGAGGAGTGTTGACCAGGCTACAGGGTTAGGGTTAAACCAATAAAAAACAACTGATGTGTTTGTATGCCCATGTCTGCATACATTTGATCATATGGACAATGATGGAAACACCTGGAAGAGAAGTTTATGGAGCACTGCAAAACTCAACTACTCTGCAGGGAGGTGTGTGATTTACACATCAGGAGGAGATGCACCACAAAGCTGGAATGTGGTGGCATATGATTTTGAGAATGCTGATTCCTGTTTTTGACTGTTGACATTCATTTGTTTACTTGCAGTATGCAGTTTACTGTGTATGAGATGAATGAGAAGTAAGATAATTGCTAAGCATGTTTAGTACATGTATTAACTGTGAACTTTTGCAGCGATAGGAAGTGAATGACATGAGGAGCTGTGTGTGAATGAAGTCTACACTGAAACTGTCGAACACAAGGGTGCATAAGTGTATGAGTGTAAATTTAAGTACAATAATGACAAAAAGGGGGGACTGTTGGAGTCAAATTGTTAAATATTGTCATTGTGTTACTTAAATTTGTAAGTCTTGGTTTAAACTGTAGGATCAAAGACATTCCTTTGTTTCTGTTGACTTCCCCAGCCTGTTGAATGGTGGGGGAGGCTATAGTATTTTATTATGGGACATCCTATGTGAGGGTTCTGTTTTCTTGTTTAGTAAGCTTCCTGCCTTTATGACCCTTTTGTGGGCAGGAGGTCACACAAACGCACCCCCAAACACACACACACACACACTCACATGCATACACACACACATTCAAACACATGCACACACACACACACACATTCAAACACATGCACACACACACACACACACACACACACATTCAAGCACATGCATACACACACACATACACACACGTGCACACACATACACACATAGTGCCTTATCTTTTCAACACGTTCTCACTCCCAAAGCGTAACATTTTACGCTAGGTGACAAATCGTCAACATATTATGTTTTCAGGCACCCAACGCGTTCCTACGTGACGACATTGGAAAACTGCGGACACATGAGAACCGTTTGGACTCAATCTACACATCTTCGCTCTTTCCCTTAAAATCGCTTGGGAAAACACTCTTTCACGTCATTAAAGTGCTGGTTAAGGTTAGGAATAAGGTTATGGTTAGGTTTAGGTATAAGGTTAGGTTTAGGGCTGCAATACAGGGCTGGAACCCGCCGCGTACCATAACAACGTGGAAGGTCACCTTTCGCGTTCCTCAGGAACGCCGCGGGACGTGAAAAAATGTCGGGATGTTACGCTTCGGGAGTGAGAACGGGCTCATCTTTTAGAACCAATGGGGGGTTTTACAATGGGAGGTGCTTGTGTGTACTGTAACTGTTTTCAATAAAAGGCGGCAAGCGGAGGCCAGAGTCGAGGTCGTCTGTGGTTGGATTCAGAATGCTTTCCTGAGACACCGAGCGAGCCTCCCTTGCTAGCAAGTAAAAACCGGTTAAAGCTGTTCGTCTTGCTTCCTTGTTTCGTTAACAAATGTCATTAATGTATAAGTTGAAGAATTTTGGGCCTAAAAGTGACCCTTGGGGTACACGACAAGCAATGTCCATACATAAGGAGCAACCACCATTTAATTTCACAAACTGCTTCCTGTCACTTAAATAACTCAGGACCCGATTTAAAACTACCTCTCTGACACCATAACGTTCCAGTTTTCTGATTAATATATTGTGATCTATAGTGTCAAAAGCCTTTGTCAAGTCTATGAATAACCTAGCCACATATTGCTTTTTGTCAATGGAATTTGTGATGTATTCTATTGAATCTAATAGTGCCTATCTGTCATATCTGTCACCAAAAGCAGGCCATCTGGCAGACAGAGCGTGAACCCAGAATGCAGGACTTGACAGGTACATGTGAACTTAAAACCACAGCTTCATTAACACTTGCAGAACAGTGGAGAAAAACAAAAAGCAATAACCAAGAAGGATTGTGATAAACTGACTAGCCACGAGACAGAGACAGACTGAACATGAAGAGGAACAAGCATAGGACACTAGTAAATAACATATTTCAGAACTAGAGCATAAATAATCTTATACTTTCAAAGCAAAAACTAAGTCTAGAACCAAAACTTAAACTTTGCATCAGAGGAGGAAAATAGTGGTGCAGTCTGCAGCGTGAATATGGATTTTACTTTTATTTTTATTGCACAAAAGGACAAGAGCACAATAGTAAAGTTCAAACTGCATCTAGGACAGAAATAGCTGCCTTATGCTGCTAACAAATCTTTAGCTCTTTGCCAACACCGACAGTATGCTAACACTAAGCTAGCCAAGAACCCAGAGTTATATTAAAGCTGAGTGTATGACCCCAGGCCAGCAGTCAGACCCTAACTTTAACAGGTAACAAGCTGATGTGCAGCCTGCATTTCTACCTGTTCATGTTTCTAAAGTAGAATCACTTTGGCAATCGATTCAAAGTCGGCAAGTGTCGGCATTCAAGGCTCTGCTCTAAAAAGGTTTGCCTCTTACTTAGAGAGCAGAATATACTCTGTGATGCTGGGTAACAAATACTCTTCCCCTGCTACACTCCCTTGTGGAATACCTCAGGGCTCTATTTTGGGCCCTGTCTTATTCTCCCTATACATGCTTCCATTAGGCTCTATTTTTCAAAAACACCAAATTTCCTGTCACTCCTACGCGGACGATACACAGTTCTACCTCTCTCTAAAACCAGGTGTTGATAGTACGCTGCAGAAAGTTTCAGATTGTCTTAGTGACATAAATTGCTGGATGTCTGTGAAGTTTCTCAAAATAAACCACGACAAAACAGACATTATAATTTTCAGTAAGCAAGACTCTGTTAGTCTCATAAAAAACGACTTGGGCCCACTATCAGCTAATGTACACCCCCATGTAAAGAATCTTGGTTTCATTTTCAATTCTACCCTCAACCTGGACAAACAAATAAATTCCGTTGTCCGTGGCAGTTTTTTCCAACTCAGTGGCATTTCTAAACTCAAAAAGTGTCATCTAAAGATCTGGAAACCGTTATCCATGCCTTTATATCATCACGTCTTGACTACTGTAAGTCGCTCTATTTAGACGTCTGTCACTCAAGCCTTTCCCGCCTGCAACTTGTTTAAAATGCAGCCGCAAGGCTCCTGATGGGTACCAGAAAGACAGAGAGTATTACTCCGATACTCGCATCTTTACATTGGCTGCCAGTTAAATATAGAATTGATTTCAAGGTTTTATTATTTGTTTTTAAAGCTTTCCATGGCTTGGCTCCAGGTTGCATTTCAGATCTCCTTAGCCTGTAACTACCCACTCGAACTCTGCATTCCTCCAGTCAGATGCTTTTATTGGTTGCACGCTCCCAGTTAAAATCTAGAGGTGACAGGGCTTTCTCCATTGCCGCTCCGAGACTCTGGAACAGTCTTCCATCTTTTATAAAATCCTCTTCCTCTTTGGAAATCTTCAAATCAAATTTGAAAACCTACCTATTTTCAAAGGCTTTTGGATCTTTTTGACACCGCTTTTATTCAGTTTTAGCTATTCTGGTCTTTTATCTCATTGGATGATGTATCCATGTGTATACGTATACACGTATTTTATGTTCAAGTATGTGTGCCTGTGTGTGAATGTGTACACTTTGTATATGTATGTGCATATGTGCATGTACATATATATGTCTACAAACATATATATGGGTGTCTTACAATGTTTTTGTAATGTTTTTCATCTTATCTATTTTAATTCTTTTTTTATTTGATTATTTTCATTTCTCTGTTTAGCACTTTGGCCGACATGTGATGTCTTTTAAACAACTCCTTGGTGGCAGAGCCTTGGGGTGGATGAGGTCTGCCCCGAGTTCCTGAAGGCTCTGCATGTTGTAGGGCTGTCTTGGTTGACACGCCTCTACAATGTTGCGTGGAGATCAGGGGCAGTACCCCTGGATTGGCAGCCAGGGTGGTTGTTCCCATCTTTAAGAAAGGGGATCGGAGGGTGTGTTCCAACTATAGGGGAATCACACTCCTCAGCCTCTCTGGGAAGGTCTATGCCAGGGTCGTGGAACCCTGGATCAGCTCTTCATCCTCTCAAGGATACTTGAGGGTGCATTGGAGTTTGCCCAACCAGTCTACATGTGTGTGGCGGGCGCGTGGTCTTTGGCCTGCTGCAGAGGAGGGGTGACGCAGTGAGCTGACAGGGCAGCGCGGGGGAGGGAACAGGTGTACAGGACTGTTTAATGAGGGAGACCTGTCTTATGTCTTTGGCAGTGAGAAGGAGTGGACACACACTGGGAGTGATGGAGTGGCTGCATCCGAGGCTGGTGCCGGAAACCGCAGGAGAAAAGACAGAATCGTGTGTATGTGAGTCCTGTGTCACAATGTGTTTTGTGGACTTGTGTTTTGTCGAATGGAGAAGACATTCGACAGTGTCCCTCGGGGTGTCCTGTGGGGGGTGCTCTGGGAGTATGGGGTGTCTGGCCCATTGCTACGGGCCATTCGATCCTTATACAACTGTTGCAAGAGCTTGGTCCGCATAGCCGGCAATAAGTCGGACTTGTTCCTGGTGGGTGATGGGCTCCGCCAGGGCTGCCCTTTGTCATCGATTTTGTTCATAATGTTTACGGACAGAATTTCTAGGCGTAGCCAGTGGCGGAAGGCTTTCACTTGGGTGGTCTCAGAATCTCATCTCTGCCTTTCGCGGATGATGTGGTTCTGTTGGCTTCATTGGGTGATGGCCTCCAGCTCACTTTGGAACGGTTTGCAGCCGAGTGTGAAGCGGTGGGAATGAAAATCAGCACCTCCAAATCTGAGGCCATGGTCCTCAGCCGGAAAAGCGGTGTGTGTTCAGTCCTTGCCCTAAGTGGAAGAGTGTAAGTATCTCGGGGTCTTGTTCATGAGTGAGAGGAGAAGGGAGTGGGAGATCGACAGACGGACTGGCGCTGTGGCTGCAGTGATGCAGACACTGTACCGATCTGTTGTGGTGAAGAGAGAGCTGAGTGTAAAAGCGAAACTCTCAATTTACCGGTCGATCTACGTCCCTACCCTCACCTATGGTCACGAGCTGTGGGTAGTGACCGAAAGAACAATACAAGCAACGATACAAGAAATGGGCTTCCTTCGAAGGGCGGTTGGCCTCTCCCTTAGAGATAGGATAGGGTGAGAAGTTCGGCCAGCTGGGAGGGGCTAAAGTGGAGTCGCTACTCCGTCACATTGAAAGGAGCCAGTTGAGGTTTTTCAAAGATCTGACAAGGATGCCTCCTGGGCGCCTCCTAGGTGAGGTGTTCCAGGCATGTCCCACCAGGAGGAGGCCCCGGGGCAGACCCAGGACACACTGGAGAGATTATATCTCTCGGCTGGCATAGGAATGCCTTGATGTTCCCCCAGACAAGCTGGAGGAGGTGACTGGGGAGACGGAGGTCTGGGCTTCTCTGCTTGGGCTGCTGCCCCCACGACCCAGCCCCAGATAAGAGAAAGAAGATGGATGGATGGATGGATGGTGTCCTGAGTTTAGTGTGTTCAGTTTTGCTTCCTCCTGTGTCATTATGTTTATTCGCTCCAGCTGTGTTCCTCATGTGCTTCCTCTTCCCTAGTCACCCACTTGTGTATTTATGGTGTGAGCTGTCATTTGTTCTTTTTCAGGTTATCTGTTCACTGTACGCCATGTCTCTGTTCTCCATGTGCCATTTTTCAGGTTATAATGTTCAAGTTTTTCTCACATCCAGGTTTCATGTTCCATTTTCTCTGTTTAGTGTTTATGTGACACGAATGAGGACCCACACACATGGCTTGCATGTTGCTATATGTAACACTGATGCAGTGCTAATGAATTAATACAAACAAAGTATTAGGCTGATCAGAAGACCAGCTACTGGAGCTGATGGTCAATATTCAATGAATACACACAACCCCAAATGTTTGTACAGGTACCATTTATTTTAAACAAAAACAAGGAAAAATAACAAGAAAGGAAAAGAAAATACTTAAACAGTCACTCCTGCTGCAGCAAATCAATCTAGAATCGGTTTTTAAGTGCACACAGACAACTAAATAATCTTTTAGCTTTGGACAAACAACACAGATTCTCAAATTTCAATTCAATTAAATACAGTTTATTTATATAGCACTCTTCACAGGATAAATGTCACGGTTCTGGGTCAGTATTGACCCAGCATTCTGAGTTCTGGTCTATTTTTGAATGAACGTTTTGTTTCTCGGGTGTTTTGTTGATGATGATGATGATGATGATGATGATTATGATTATTGTTATTGTTTGAGTTCTATGTGTTATATTCGGTCTGCCTCTCAGTCTGCATCTTTGTTTAGTGGTTTCTTATTTCCTGTTTTATTGTGAAGGTCTGTCTTATGTGAGTGTGCTCAGTTTACGTTTCCCCTGTCTCGTCAGCTGTGATTTCTCCCAGGTGTGTTCCCCTCCTGTCTCTCATCCCTTGATTACTGCCGTGTGTATATAAGCCCTGTGTTTCCTTTGTTCTCTGTCGCGTCGTTAACGTCTTCTACCCTCACGTTATCTGTGTGTTCCATCTGCCTGCCTGCCTGCCTGCCTGCTTGCTTAGTTTATTTTTGTATCCTCAGTTTAGTTTAGTTTCTGTTCCGTTTCTCCAGCAATAAAGCTGTGTATTCTGAGTTCACGTCTGCCTCTGAGTGCTGCATTATGGGTCCTAGCTCCCTGCCTGCCCGCACACAGTCATGACAGAACGACGCGACCCCAAAATGGATCCAGCGGACTCAGTGAGGAGGCGCCGCTCAGCTTTTAATGGGACCCGGGTGGTTCTTGGGGGTCCTCCGTGTAGCCGGTCGTCTTCGTTTGCCACTAATCCTTCTACTCACTCTTCCGTTTCCTCCCCACTGTTGACGCCTGCGACCCGGACCCGAGGAAATCCGGGAGGAATACTATGAACCTGCGAGCAGCCAGCTCATGCCAGCACAGGCGTTTTATAAGATGCTGGGGATCATCATTGTTCCCCCCAGTGTACCCAACATTTCCACACCGCAGCAGGAGCAACCGCAGCAGAGTTTGTCCACATCACCGCAGCAGCCAGGTTTTTTCACATCACCTTCAGCCAGCCCTGCTCCCTCTTCAACAGGGAAGTGGCGGATGCCCCGCCAGCATTCACAGCTCCAGCGGGAGCCTGGATTTCTTCCTGTACAGCCGGCTAGGGTGAGTGGTGGGGCTACTCTTTTGGCTCCTGCTGAAATAAAAACTGTTAATTCCGGGCCGGCTTGTTGTGTAAGCGGCAGTGGAAATGAAAGGACTGCTTATTTTAAGGACAATTATTCCGGCTCATTGAGCCATACAAACTGTGTCACTCCTGTTCCTTTTGAGCCTATCAATGAAACCAGGAAGATGGGTGTCTCTGTGCTCAATAACTCAAAAGATCCAAAGACTGTTTTTGAATCAGATGGTTGTGAGCTACAAACTGAAACGAAGGGTCCTGAGGGTTCTGTTAAAAATGAACTGTGTTCCCCAGCCCTCAGCTCAGTCAGCAACCCAGTTAACTACTCAGCTGCCCTCAGCTCAGTCAGCAACCCAGTTAGCTACTCAGCCACCTTCAGCTCAGTTAGCTGCCCAGCAGCCACCTTCAGCTCAGTTAGCTGCCCAGCAGCCACCTTCAGCTCAGTTTCCAGTATCCCCTGCTCAGCAGCCACCTGAAGCCCAGTTAGCCGCCCGGCCTGAAGCCCAGTTAGCCGCCCGGCCTGAAGCCCAGTTAGCCGCCCGGCCTGAAGCCCATTCGCCACCTCCACCACATTCAGCCTCGCTACCCATAGCTCAGTCACTACCACAGCCAGACTTACTACAAACTTTGTTACAGTCCATAGCCCAGTCAGTAGCTTAGTTGGTAGAAGAATCATTAGCGTTATCATCAGTTCAGTCTCCAGTGTCCTCATTACCTGTAGCTCAACCATCTTCTCCACCACCAGTTTCATTCTCACTTCAACCGGCACCTCAGTCTTTAGCAGCCCCGTCTCCTGTTGAGCTGCCCCCTTTTCTCACTCATGTTAAACAAGAAGACACACTCATAAAGACTGCAACTCTCTCCAGGGCCTCCCCAGAGGCTGAGCTCCAACCCTCAGCTGACTCTGGACCCCTGGAAACCAAGAAGCTGGCAAATCTCATGTTACCTGAGAACTCTGAGACCTCTCAGCCATCATTCTCCGCTGAGAGCCTGGGAGAGTTAATCCTGCCAGAGGGCTGTGCACCTGCTGGTTCTGTTTTGTCCCTGCCAGAGGTCTGTGCACCTGCTGGTTCTGTTTTGTCCCTGCCAGAGGCCCGCACAACTGCTGGTTCCGTCCTATGTGTTCTAGAGGCCACCGTGCCTGCTGGTTCTGCCCTGTGTGTTCCAGGGGCCCCTGTGCCCACTGGTCCTGTGACTGGCCCTGCTGGAGGGTCCGAGGAGCCCGTCCAGCCGTTACCATCGCCTGCAGCGCCACCACCTGCGGTTTCCACACCGTTGCCTACCGTGTCTTTTTTTTTTTTTTTTTTTTTCTTTTTTTGTCTGTCCCATTTGGTTCTTAAGCCGTCAGAATTGTTGTCTGAAGACCAACAAGGATACCAAATGGATTTATTTTGCCAAATGGATCATCATGGCATTGCCGTATTGGTCCATTTGATCAAACTTTGTTGTTATTATTTATTTTATTTTCAGTTGTTACAGATGGGACAGACATGACTGGGGGATAGGAAAGGGAGAAAGAAAGAGAGGAAGGAAAAGAAAAACAGAAGGGAAAAGGGACAGTGAGAAAGGGCACTTACAAAGACAAAGAGAAAGAAAAAAAAAAAAAAAAAATCTCCTGGATCACCTGTTGAGAGAAAAAGAAGAGAAGACAAGCAAAAAAAACCAAACAAAAACAAAGCAACATACTAAACACAACACCATCACGTTAATCTAGCTGAGTGTGAACAGCAGTAAATACTAAATATTGAAAGTTGTTGTGCAGCACGCAGGACAGACAGCGCACAATGTGCTTTGAAGTAGCAGCTAAGAAAGGTGTAGTTTATGTCTACGAACAGTGAACACCCGTGTGCACACCTGTGTGGATCAACGCGCTTGTATACAAAAGGTTTTCCCATGTAACGGTCTGCTAGAGGGTGTGGAGGCCCATAGCCCCGTCCCCCAGGGCATGAAGCAGGCATGGAGGAGATCCAGGCTCCAGACATCCAGAGGACCCAGAGTGCGAGAGCCCAAGGAGTACCACCGAGGGGCATCCGTGCCACCTTCCTGGGAAGGGCTGAGGAGATCCCCAGACGAGGGGTCACCCAGTAGCCACGGAGCAGAAGCCAGAGGGGGCTGCACCGGCGTGCCCGCCGGCTCTGCCGGCAGCCAGCTGTGCCAGAGTGAACCGAGTTGCAGGCCCCGAGGCCGGAGGCCCGAGGGCCCCCTTTGCCCCGGAAGAGGCCTGACCGAGCGACAGGCATCGGGCCCCGCCAAGTAGCCACCGGGAGTGAGCCGGTGCATACCTGAGCGCCCAGCCCCGGACACCAAGAACCACCAATGCACCAACCCCTGAGGGCATCAGTTACCAGCAGGGAGTGTGGTGAGGGGAGATAGGCCTCCACACTTGGAGGGCCTGGGAGTACCCAGGAGGTGGAGTCTAAGACCCGACCTGACATATAGACACAGACAAACAGGCACACACAGACATAAACATGCTTTCCCACCCTCATGCACACATATACAAACACTCAGCACTCACCCAACGTAGGGATAGACATACATAGACATGTACACACAATCATACTCCCCAAACATACTCTATGCCCTGGGTCCAGGTACCCTCGCCCCCAGAGGGGGAAACGGCACCCAGACCCAAGAGATGCGACCCTTTCCCGGGGTGGAGGCAAGCAGACCGCCCCAGGCTCCGCAGCAGCAGGGATGCCAATCGGACAGCCAACACCTCCTCCCAGCCCCCGCCCGATGGCTAGTAGAGAACGGGGTGTGTGAAGACCCCATACCTCCCTCCTCCCGCTCATGTGTAGTGTTGCTGCGTGTTGTTCTAAAGTGCATTTAAAACAAGGGAGGGCATGGTGCTGCTGCCAGAGAGCAGCAGGTGTTAGCACGGCCCTCCCGAGAACCCTCAATGTCTACATGGATTTAAAATTGAGAGGTGGGCACCGCGCCAGAGGTAGGGTTGAATACACAGACCGTCCTCTGGGCGCCGTTAACGTGATCACCCTCAAGGCCCTATATATATATATATATATATGTGTGTGTGTGTGTGTTATGAGAGTGTGAATAATGTGGATGTCTAAGTTGTGAAATAAAATTGAGGCACAGGTGGCCAGAAGGGGACAGAGGGGGGAATGCCTCCCCTGCACCCTGGTGACACACCCCGCACCCCAAGGCCCTACCTGTGTGGGTGGGTGTGGTGGAGCGGGAAGAGGGAGGCAGCCGGGATGGGGAGGAAAAGAAGGAGGGGCAAGATGCCCCTCCTTAGGGCCAGCTCCCCGCTGACCCCAGTAGGCACCCCGTCCCCTAGTACCCACCAAGGCAAGGGAGCCCAGGCCCATCCCGATCGGGGCCCACGGCAGCAGCACCGCTAAGCCCCACAGGACCTGGGGAAGCCCACCCCACCCCACCGCAGAGGAAACTATACCCACCCCAACATTCAATCATCTCCAGACTACACAAGACAACAGACACCCAGGTTAGGTTTATTCTCCACCTCTCCTGTGTCTCTCCCCACCTGCAGAGTGGACTTCTGCAAGGATGGAACAACCTCCTGCCAGTTGAAGAGTCCCCAGTTAGGTCGATGCACCAGAGGCACCCTGCGCCAGGGCTGAGCCCCGTGCACCCACCGCCCACAACCTCGGCGACACACCGACGAGGACCCGAAGCCCCAAGGCCCAGCCAGAGCCCCATCACGGAGACGGCACACCCCAAACCCCAAGCCCCCCCGCCTGCCCCGGGATCCACTCAGGGGCAGCCAGGCTACCAGGCCAGTAACCTCACGTCCGCCAGTACAGATCATCCCCAGCCCCGCTGCACGCAGCCACGAGGAGAACACCCTCTAAGAGCGACCAGAGCCACTCACCAGGTTATGACCACAACCCCGGGTTGTGCCCTCCAGGGATAACGTCTCTAGGGGTTCTCCTGGCGCCCTAAGCCCATCCCAACCTCCACATCAACCACAATAGCGAAGGCAGGACCAAACCATGACCCCCACCCCACTAGGTGATGAAGCCGATCAAAGGAGCCCAAAGGGATTGATCAAATGTGGTGGCAGAGGCTGTATCAAGACTAATGTGATCTATTAGATGGTTTTTATATTGATTAGAATTAAGATTATTTTTATTTTTCCAGTTAAGGAGGACCGTTTTCTTGGCAATGCATAGGGCTGTAAAACAATGTGGGCTGTGTTTATTTCTGCAGTGACCTCATCCAAGTTGCTCAGCAAGCACACTAAAGGGAGGCTGGAATGTTACATTTCAGACACTTTGATAAGTTTCACAAATCTCACGCCAAAACTTCTGCACTGGTGGACAGAACCAAAGGGCGTGGATGTAATTGTCTGGTGTATTGCCTTGACAGTGTGAGCAGTTGTTGGAAGATGTAAAGCCCATCTTGAACATCCGATGACCTGTATAGTGCACTCTATGTAGTATTTTGTATTGTATTAATTGCAGACTGGGATTTTTATCAATTTAAAGGTTTTTAAGCATACCTGAGACCAGAAGTTTTGGTCTAAGCTTACTGATAAATCTGCTTCCCATTTTGCAATAGGAAGGATATTGATTCATCTATTTTAGAAAGTGTTCTGTATATTTTAGATAATAATTTGGGGATTTAAGAGTAAGAAAGTGTACTGCACTTGGTGGTGTTTGTAATTCAGCTTGACTGAGGTTAAATCTCTTTTTTACTATGGATTTAATTTGTTGATATTCTAAAAATCTTTTCTTGTTGATCCCATATTGTGTAACTAGTCTGTCAAATGGAATAAATTCTGTTCCCTCTAATATATGTTCTAAGTATTTAATTCCTTTACAACTCCATTCTGGAAAATTAATCATATTATTGTTTTGTAATATGTCAGGGTTATTCCAGATAGGTGTACGTTTGCATGGGATTAATGAGGATGCTGTCATTTTTAGAAACTCCCACCATGCTGTCAGAGAAGAGCTGATGTTGATGCTTTTAAAGCATTCATGTCTTTTGATGTTTGAGCTGATAAATAGTAGGTCTGAAATTTCTAGATTATTACATAGTGCCTGTTCTACATCTAGCCAGGGCTCATCTAAGAAGCTGTGTTTAAACCATCTAGAGATGAACTGAAGCCTGTTGGCTAAAAAATAGTGATTAAAGTTAGGCAGATCTAATCCTCCTTTATCCTTGGTCCTTTGTAATGTTTTTAAGCTGATACGTGGGGTTTGTCTTTCCAAAGGAATTTAGAAATACATGAGTCTAGAGATCTGAACCAATCTTGTGATGGCTTATTTGGGATCATTGAAAACAAATAGTTTATTTTTGGCAAGACCATCATTTTTATAGCGGCAACCCTTCCCATGAGTGATATGGGTAAAGATTTCATCTAGCCAGATCGCTTTCTACTGTCTTTAAAAGCGGGATGTGGTTTAATTTAGTTAATTCTGAAAGCTTAGGAGAGACATTAATACCTAAATATTTTATATTTCCAGATTGCAGTGGTGTAGGAGAAGAATTATGGAAGGAGCAATTAATCGGAAGAACTGTAGATTTTGACCAGTTGATTGAATAATCTGAGACTCTTGAAAAGAATTTATCAATTCAATCACCCCAGAGATATTGGTTTGTGAGTTTTGGAGAAAAAGTAACACATCATCTGCATAAAGGCTGATTTTATGTTCTACATTCTTGCATTTTATGCCCTTAATTACTGAATTCTGTCTAATTGCTGCTGCTAGTGGCTCAATAAAAATTGCAAACAGTGAAGGGAGAGTGGGCATCCCTGCCTGGTGCCCCTCAGGAGACAGAAGCTGGAGGATGTTTGATCATTTGTTCTGACACAAGCTGTTGGGGAATTATATAATATTTTTAACCAGTTTATGAAAGAGGTTCCAAAACCAAATTTGTGTAAAGTTGCAAATAGAAATTTCCAGTTAACTCTGTCAAATGCTTTTTCTGCATCAAGAGACAATATTATGGTTTCAATGTTTTTGCTGCATGAGTAGTCTGTTAAATTAAGTAATCTACGTGTATTTGTTGATGAGTGCCTACCTTTTATGAAGCCAGTTTGGTCAGGATGAATTAAGAGGGGGTTATTTTCTCTAATCTCTTTGAGAGAGCTTTGCAGATTATTTTAAGGTCTACATTTATAAGGGATATTGGACGATAGCTTGAGGGATATACAGGGTCTTTGCCTGGTTTTAGTAAGAGACTGATATTTGCAGAGTTCATATTTGGTGGTAGTCTGCCATTTTCTTTGATTTCCTGCAACATTCTGTGAAAAACTGGTGCTAGAATCGTCCAGAATTCTTTGTAGAATTCTGCAGGAAAGCCGTCTGGACCTGGAGCCTTATTATTGGGCATACTTATCAGGGCTTCCTGGAGTTCACCTGGCATCAGTGGTGAATCCAGTGCCATTGCTTGGGTGTCTAATAATTTTGGAAGAGTTATGTTGTCCAGAAACTGATCAATTTCGTTTTTAGATGGGTTTATTTGTGGTGTATATAAAGTTTCATAGAAATCCCTAAAAATTTTGTTTATTTTTTTTAAGATCATATATTGTATTCCCAGATAAATCTTTAACAGCACATATAGTTGTTTTTTCTTTATTGATTTTTAACTGGTTAGCAAGAAATTGTCCGGATTTGTTACCGTGTTCATAATTTTGCAGGCGAAGTCTTTGTACTAAGAATTTAGTCTTTTATTAATAATTTCATTTAATTCTAGTTTTGTTTTATGTAAATTGTTTAATATTTCTTGATCTTGGTGTGATACATAGGCTTTTTCTAAGGATTTGATGTTTTTTCCAGTTCTTGAATATTTTTGTTTTCTTCTTTCTTCTTATGTGATGAGAAAGAGATTATTTTACCTCTCATCACGGCTTTCCCTGCTTCCCAGAGGACAGATGCTGATGTTCCAGGAATGTCATTAAAGTCTAAATATGAAGTCCATTCTTTTTAAAGTATTTGATAAACTCTTCATCTTTGAGCAGCGATGTATTAAATCTCCAGTTTTTACTTGGTGTGGTATTATTCTTCTGCATTAGTGCTAAAGATACAGGAGCATGATCGCTGACAGCTATAGGATGAATCTCAGTGTCTGAAATGTCACTCAGCAGTGAGCTGCTGACCAAAAAAAAAATCCAGACGAGAGTAGGAGTGATGAACATGTGAGAAGAAAGAATATTCCTTACTGTTAGGGTGGAGGGAGCGCCATGCATCGCAAAGACCAAAGTCGCTCATATACTGTTTGATTATATTTGTGGACTGCCAATTACGCTGAGTTCCTGTTGTATTTAGCCTATCCATTTCTTCATTTAGTCCCAGGTTGAGGTCTCCCCAAGAACAATTGTGCAATCTAAGTGTTCGGAGAGTGCACTAAAAAACCGTGGAAGAATGAGGGGTCATCAACATTCGGACCATATATACTTACAATACCTAGCTTTTGGTTAAGTATAGATAGTTTGACTATTAGGAATCTGCCCTCTGGATCTATAACTGTATCGAGTACTGTGAAATTAATATTTTTATGTATTAGAATTGCTACTCCTCTTTGTCTAGAATTATAACAGGCTGAGAACACATTAGGAAACTCAGGTGTATAAAGTTTATTCAGACCTGTGACAGGCATGTGGGTTTCTTGTAATAAAACAACGTCTGCCTGTAGTTTTTAAGTTGGTTAAGTATTTTAACCTTTTTTCCCTAGAGCCAGCTCCATGCACATTCCATGAGACAAACCTTAGCGTGCCCATAGTTGTGTGTTTGTGGCTAATGACATATGCTGTGTGTCTTGCTTAGACGGGTGAGGAAAATGGAAACACATCATTTTTTTTTTTTTTTTTTTTTTTTTTTTTTGTAAATAGAGAGAAGAAAATGCGCAGCGTGAAGCTCCATAGGTCTGACTATGTGTGTGCATAATAACTAAAATGAGCAAATGTGTGAGTGTGTGTCCTATATCTGTGTGCACTGTGTGGCTGTTGTAAATGTGTTGCCTTTAAACGCATGTGTGTGCGTGATCGTGCAGAGTGAGCATGTAGAAATAGACAGTGTCCTTTGTGGATGGATAGGGAAACAGGTGATCGACATAGTGAAAGAAAAGAGAAGCAAGGAAACCAAAGAGCAAGGTGAGCGACAAGAGAGAGAGGGGAAAAGAAATAAGAACGGAAACATTCCAATTAAAGCATTGGCGGAGAGTGACGGTAACGTTATACTAAATTAGCAAACTGATATTACATAGTTAAGCAAAAGTTAATACAAGAGAGTGTGAGTGAAGAGAATAGCGCAGCGGATTCTTATCTGGTGTGCGGTCAATACAGCCATGGAGTGATGCCGGGTCGCGTAGAGCTGTCCGTCCACGTAGAGCCGGTCCACGGCGATGACAGCCGGAGCCTTTCTGAATAAAACTACGTCCGGACTGGGAACAGGACCCTGCGTCGCTCCAGAATCTCTCTGGGGAACTGGTCGTTCACGCTGAAGTCCGTTCCTTTCAGCTCTCTGCCGCGACTCTTCACCTGCTCCTTCTGCTTAAAGTGGCCGAATTTGGCCACAATAGGACGCGGGTCTCCCGCTTCCTGTCTTCGAGCCCGATGCGATGCACTCTTTCAAACCCTATGTTTTTCACCGTGTCCTCCGGCAGCTTCAGGTGGATTTTAATGAAGCTTCTCACGGTCGCTTCCGGGTCCTCTCCGGCAGACTCTGGAATACCAGAAAACACAAGATTATCTCTCATGCTACGGGCTTGTAAATCCATAACGGTCTCTTTTATTTTTTATTTTCTAAGTTTAATTGGGTCACATTTTCGGTTAGAGATTTGACCGAGTCCCGTAGCGTGGCGTTTTTCTGCAGCAAGTGTTTCCACCTGCTTCTGGCTGAACTCCAGGGATTCTTTTAGAGATTGAAATTCCGGTGTAAGATCTCCACCAGGGACAGCCTCGCATCAAAACTGGACAATCGCTTATCGATTGACTTCAGGATGTCGACGATATCTTTGCCGGCAGGCGATGTTGTGCCGGGGAGTCTGCGGGCGATATCTTTTAGATGATGGCGTCTCAGTTTTGGCCGGGAAGACATGCTCTGGGCCTTCTTCATTACTAAATCTTGAAGCACCGGTCGATGTATTCTTGGAGAGCGCCTAAACTCTCCTCGTTGTTCTCCAGGGTGTTAGAGATGATAGGGCAGATGTTGTTAGTTATATGACAGTTGGTTAGTTTATTTGACAATACTGAAGATTAAAGAAACTTTGTTAAATTCTAGGCTACCATTCGTTTGTTTTGTTTTTTTCCGCCAAATCTCCGGCGTCTGACGTCACCTACAACATGGGTCCTTACCTTACCGCCGTCACTTCCGTCCGGCCTACCGTGTCTTCACCCACGCCTGCAGCAGCAGCTTCACCCACGCCCGCATCAGCCTCACCTGCAGCAGCCTCCGCATCAGCTTCAGCCTCGCCTGCAGCAGCCTCATCATCCGCCTCGCCTGCAGCAGCCTCAGCAGCCTCGCCTGCAGCAGCCTCCGCATCAGCTTCAGCTTCGCCTGCAGCAGCCTCATCATCCGCCTCGCCTGCCTCTGCAACAGCTTCAGCTTCAGCTTCGCCTGGTCCTGCCTCTGCAACAGCTTCAGCTTCAGCTTCGCCTGGTCCTGCCTCGTCTGGTCCTGCCTCGTCTGGTCCTGCCTCTTCTGGTCCTGCCTCGTCTGGTCCTGCCTCATCTGGCCCTGTGGTTGCCACGCCACCATCTCGTCCATGCCTAGCATGGCCGGCTTTTTCACGGTCACTTTCCAGGCCACCGGCTGGGCGTCATCGCCGTCGTGGGCGACCTCCGGATCTCCGTCGCCGGCGCCGTCCACACGGTCAGCCCCCAGAACTGTTTGCCCGTTGCCGCCGTTGCCGTCCGCACAGTTGGCCCCCAGAACTGTTTGCCCGTCGCCACTGTTGCCATCCGCACGGTCGGGCCCCAGAACTGTTTCCCCGTCGCCGCCGTTGCCGTCCGCACAGTCGGCCCCCTGAACTTTCTCGTGGACTAGTGTTGGATCTAGTTCGGTGTTGAACTGTTTTCTTGTTTATGGACTGATCTGGACTCATGCTCCTTGTTTTCTGTTTTGTTTCCGTCCCTCCATCCTGGACCCCTTCACCCACCCTGGCCTGGTTATTCTGTTTCTTGTTTAGGGCTGTCGGGAGCCTGCCCTTTGAGGGGGGGGGGGGTACTAATGAACGTTTTGTTTCTCGGGTGTTTTGTTGTTGATGATGATGATGATGATCATCATCATCATCATTATTGTTTGAGTTCTATGTGTTATATTCGGTCTGCCTCTCAGTCTGCATCTTTGTTTAGTGGTTTCTTATTTCCTGTTTTATTGTGAAGGTCTGTCTTATGTGAGTGTGCTCAGTTTACGTTTCCCCTGTCTCGTCAGCTGTGATTTCTCCCAGGTGTGTTCCCCTCCTGTCTCTCATCCCTTGATTACTGCCGTGTGTATATAAGCCCTGTGTTTCCTTTGTTCTCTGTCGCGTTGTTAACGTCTTCTACCCTCACGTTATCTGTGTGTTCCATCTGCCTGCCTGCCTGCCTGCCTGCTTAGTTTATTTTTGTATCCTCAGTTTAGTTTAGTTTCTGTTCCGTTTCTCCAGCAATAAAACTGTGTATTCTGAGTTCACGTCTGCCTCCGAGTCCTGCATTTTGGGTCCTATCTCCCTGCCTGCCCGCACACAGTCATGACAATAAAAACCACAAAGTGCTTCACAGTAATATAAAACAGATATACATTAAAAAGAAAAAAAATCAACAAAATTCCCCATGAATAACAGTCACTACAATATCAAAAATACTGGTCCACTCAGAAGAGATACTATCCATGATTTTATCTGAGTGTCCATGAGAAATGTCCAAGCGCTATTGTCCATAAATGTCCATAAATGATGTGTATGGTTGTGAATGTGATTCAGTGTAATTGAATAATGAGTTCAGGGAGGGGGGCACAGACAACTCCCTACCAGACCAGTGGGAAGCTTCAATGGAAGAACATTCTAGCTCCCAGCCGTTTTTTAGCTCACCATCCTTTTTAAACCCAAAAAAGGTCACCTGGCCTGCATTAAATAAACAGGGCCATTAAGAATTCATAGCAAAAATGCAAAAATGTCAGCCAGTTTAGCTCAGTAACATTAAGTTATTCTTGTTCCTGTGTACACAATAAATTCGTAAATAAATAAAGAGTTTATATAATCAATAAAGATTTTTCTAAACAGTTCAACTGCTATATAAAGATTGCATAGCTTTAAAACATTTGCTATCCCACCAATACCAGTCAAACTCAACACAGAAGTTTACTCTAAGATTACTTTACTAACAAAACAATCATTTGATTGTTTAGATCAGCAGTAGCCAATTAGCATTAGCCACTAGCATCACAAACAACCAATTAACAATTCAAACTCACCAATTCCATCCTGTTCGGTGTATGACAACACTGGTACACAGTAGTCGGTGTCTAAGTCATATAATGTTATAGTAGGTGTCAAAAAATGCATTAAAATAGGGAAAGCAATCAACTGGAAATACAAACATGCAACAGCTCTGTCACCTGGCTTACCTCCGTACATCTGACAGGAGAAAGCCGGGGTAGGCTTAGCTAACAAATACATGCAATGTGATTGCAGAGCATAGCCATGTGATAGGGTCATGTAACTAAGTATCAGTGATATGTTTAATGGCAGCAAAAGTGTAGAAAATTACTAAAATCTAGTAAAAATAGATTTTACTCTGGGTTACATGTATGTTTTACTATTATATGTTGGAACATTTTCTGTTTGAGCACCTTTCCAGCTGCCACACCTCTCTGTAGCAACCACACACCTCAGGTCCAGCCACATCTTTTACAGGGCAAACATGATTAGAAGTTGAGGTGTGTGTGTCAGCCTCCCCTGACACTGCACCCAGAACCCAATGCTCCACCCCTTCCACAAACCTCAGCCACAAACCACACCTGGCCACATACCCCCATCGCCTGACTTAGGCAGGGGAGCCGTCCGACCTAGCCTACTCTCCCCTCCCACCGTGAGTGGGAGAGAAAATCAACCATTACCATCTGCGCCCCCGGGTATATGGACCACCTTGAACTTAAAAGGCTGAAGAGCCAGATACAACCGGGTGATCCGGACATTGGCATCCTTCATGCGATGAAGCCACTGCAGTGGACCATGATCCGAACAGAGTGTGAAAGGGCGGCCTAGGTGAGAGTCGACTGCCCACCAGATGGCCACGCACTCTTTTTCCACTGTGCTATACCTGGCCTCCCGCTCTGACAGTTTCCTGCTGATGTAAACAAAATGGCCCCCAGCCATCTGTTTGAGCCATCAGTCTGCAGAATAAAAGAGAGGGAGTAGTTCAGCGTGTAGAGCAGGGGTTCCCCACAGAGAGCTTTCTTCACTTAATCCATCTGCAGACGCACCTGCCCGCCTCCCAAGTGGTACCCTAGATACTATACCTCCTACTATCCAACTGCACACTTCTTCGGGTTGGTTGTGAGCCCCGCCTGTCTTAGGGATTCCAGGACCACGGCTGCCAGTTGCACATGCTCTGCCCAGGTGTCACTGTGGATGATGATGTCATCCAAAGAGGCAGCAGCATATTCAGCGTGCGGCCACAGCACCTAATTCATGAGGCGCTGGAAGGTGGCGGGGGCTCCGAACAAGCCGAACGGAAGTGTGACAAATTTGTACAAACCGCACGGAGTCCAGAAGGCTGTTTTTTCCTTGGACTCTGCAGACAAGGGAATCTGTCAGTAGCCCTTGGTTAAATCCAATGTCGTGAAAAAGTGAGCAGTGCCTAACCGGTTCATGTGATAAGCATGAAACTGTGACACTTGATTCACCTTGCGATAGTCGACACAGAACCGTATAGACCCATCTTTCTTAACTACAAGAATGATGGAGCTACACCATTCACTGTGTGACTTCTATTACTCCCATTTTCAGCATTTCACCCAATTCCCTCAGAATAATTTTCCTCTCATGCTCAGGTAACCTGTAGGGCCATGAACGCACCATCACGCCAGGCTGCATTTCAAAATGGTGCTCCATGAGAGTTGTACGGCTAGGCAGGGGGTAGAACACATCTGCAAAATGCTGTTGCAGTGCAGCAACATTTGCTCTATGGGCCTGTGTGAGATGGTCATCACAATTTGAATTTGGCACCTCCAGCCCCAACTCATCTCTTTCCTTCACCAGGCTCACCAGAGAAGCAGTTTAAGCCTCTCTCCATGCTTTAAGGAGGCTGAGGAGGTGGGGTGCCCTCAGGCCTCTGGGCCTGAGGCCCGGCCCTCTCTGGCACAGCTGGCTGCCGGCAGAGCCCGCGGGCACGTCACTGCAACCCCCTCTGGCCTCTGCTCCGTGGCCGCTGGGTGACCACTCGTTTGGGGGTCTTCTCAGCACTTCCCAGAAGGGTGGCACGGTTACCCCCCGATGGTCCTCCATGGGTCCTCGTATTCTGGGGCCTCTGGATGTCTGGGGCCTGGATCTCCTCCATACCTGCTTCATGTCCTGGGGGACGGGGCTATGGCTCCCCACACTCCCTAGCAGATCATTACATGGAGAAACCTTTTGAATACAAGCGTGCTGATCCACACAGGTGTACACACGGGTTTTCACAGACACAAGCTACACCTTTCTTGGCTGCTACCAAAAAGCACATTGTGCGCTGTCGATCTTGCTTACTGCACAATAACATGTAATATTTAGTATCTACTGTTAGCTAGTTTATTTTGATGGTGTTGTATTTATTATGTTGCTCTTTTTTGTTTGTTTTCTCGTCTGTTTTTTCTTAACCCCATACAGGTGATCCAGGTGTTTTGTTTGTTTTTCTTTCTTTTTGTCTCTTCCCCCCTTTCTCACCATCTCGTCTCCCCTCTATTTTTCTTTCTCTCCCTCTCTTTCTTTCATTTTTTCTCCCTGTCCTATCCCCCAGTCATGTCTGTCCCGTCTGTAACAACCGAAAAATCAAATCAAATAAATACATAATTATAAGGTCAATCAAATGGACCAATATGGCAAGGTCATGATGATCCAATTGGTAAAGTAAATCCGCTTGGCATCTTTCTTGGCCTTCAGACAACAATTCTGATGGCTAAAGATCCAAACGGGACAGGCAAAAAATAAAAAATAAAAAAAATAAAAGATTTAAGGGATGCGTCAGGCGCGGGCTAACAGCAGCCTTTACTCTATGCGTTTTGCCCTTATATTTAATTTGCTGCGGCATTATGGGATATTCTTGGATGTCCCCATGCACACACCTAATCTCTACCCACTCTGCCTCCAACAATGCCCCAGGCTGAACCAGGGCTTGGTGAACCAGGGTCTGTGTGAAGCCCGTATCCACTGAGGTCTGGTGTATACCCCCTTGGCGCCTTACCGGTACGCTGTACGTCCCTCTCGGCCCAAGGGAGGGGTTTGGAGGGCCGGCGACACTGAACACCTGTCCCACTTCCATCTGTGGGCACTCCCAGAGGACTTGTCCTGGTCGCCCGCACCGCTAGCATGGCTTCCCAGGTGCTCGTGTCGCTCCCGGTGAGTGAGGTGTGGTGTCTGCAGCCATTGGGACCTGTGGAGAGAGAGCAGAGGGAATTAGGTCAGTGTCCGCTCATGGCTGCTGCTAGTGAGCTGCAGTGTTGAAGCACCCTGGAGCATCCCCATTGGACCTGGATGGTAGCCACGGATGGTCCCTGGGATCCCAGGGACCATCTGTGGCTGCCCTACTGCCCTTGGCCGCACAGAGAGGAATTCCTCAGGCTTTATGTAAAAGTTGACAATACCACAGTTTTATGTGTAGTGAGTTGTTCTCATACCGTCATGGTCCTGGGTCGGTGACCCAGTGTTTTGACTTTTGCATTTTTACTGAACTTTTATTGAACAGGTGTCCTCTCTTCCTGTGTCCCATTCCCTCATTATCCCTCTGTGTATTTTAGCCCTGTGTTTCTCTCAGTCAGTGTTGCATCGTCCCCTCATGCTGTATGTGGTTCCCTCCATGCTCCTCGTCCCCAGTCTCGTGTCTCCAGGTTCCTTAGTGTGTAGTATTAGTTTCTAGGTTTGGTTTGTTTTTGCAAGTTTATTGTTTATGGAGTTTTTTTGTTTTTTGAGTGTCCTGCATTTTGGGTCCTACATCCTGCCTGCCACAGCCGTTTCATGACACATACTGTGATATTGCTACTTTTACGAAAGGAACTAAACGTCTTCCAGAACTTGATAGTGTCAGTAAACATTTTAATGATAACTATAGAAGTAATATCATTTTACAATTCTTCAGCCGCTTAAAAGAACAAAAGATAGGTATAAAAGATAGGTAGCACAAGGTACTTTAAACCTGTCCAGTTTGTTTTGTTAAACAATGGAGGAAAGTAAATGTTGGCTTTTTGGGTGGCGGTAGACCTTCTCATTTAATAGCAGCATTATGCTGTTAAATGTCATGACAGACTTGAATATAGTGCTCTTGCTCCACCACTAATCACGTGTCATAAAATAAACAAGGGATGGGCAGTTATAATAACTTTAACATGACCACAGTAGCCAAAAAAAGTTTACTGTGATATGATGAGTTTTCCTTATTTATCTTCCTCCGAGGGTTTATTTTTCTATGACATAAAGGGTTTAGTTTCACTCATGGTGTCATTAAACCAAGGCTCACTGTCGTTAGACATTTGTGACAGGCACAAAGTCTTCACTCTGCTGTCATTAGTTTGATGGTGATTGTAAATTCAGTGAGTTTTCTAAGAAGTTTATATCCAATGGCTCATCCAAAAATAAAAATCAGAAGTTTTGTAAGAGAGAATTCATATGCCCATTAGTCCCATTCAAGGATAAACTTCCAAAGAATAGGCAAGCCTTTCTAAATCACATTATTTGCAATGTTCCACTTGACCACCTGAGCTCACATGATTCTCTGCTGATCAGAATCAGCTAACACATTATCAGCAAAGATAATAATGTGTATCTTAATTCAAAAATATCACATAACACTACTATTTTGTAAATATTAAATAAACTACTTTCCAGTGTTTAATTCAAGTACAACAATGGTTCTTTTACACATTTCAATTGCAATAATAAATAAATAAGTAAATATTTTCTTTTTATTAAATGTATTTTTCTGGATAATAGAAGCCACTTATGAAGCATTTAAATAAAAAAGAAGATTCATTTTTGGAAGAAGTATTTAACAAACTAAAAAACTAAATGTGACAGACAGTGGATACAGAGACATCCATAAAGAAATGCATAATGCTGGATGAGGATGAAAACACACAAAAAGGTCTGATCAGCCTGTGGTGGGCCGGCCTCAGATGAAGGTATATTGTGATAAACGGCTGAAACACCCAATGAGTCAGAGGTACACAACTGACAATATCTTGTATTGGTGGCAAATGGTGTTTCACATCACTCTTCAACTAACTGAAGAGTTCCATTGTAATGTTAGGGCTTGAAACACCTAAAGTCAGTTGAAACACTGAATTAGTTTCAGTGCTTCCCAAATCTCCAACCCACTCAAGAATTGTACTAATTATTTTAGGGATCTTAACAACTAGTCCTATCAAGCAATGATAATAATAATAATAATAATAATAATAATAACAATAATAATAATAATAATGTTGTTGTTGTTGTTGTTGTTGTTGTTGTTGTTGTTATTATTATTATTTAAACACTCTTTCACAACATTACACATTGGATATTACACAATAATAAAGCTCCTCCAATTATTATTTTTTTATGACAGTTATTATGCCCCTTGCATGGTAATAATGACAGCAAAGGACACAACAAAATTACATCAGACAAATAGATGTAAAGGGATCTTGCCCAAATATCAATGACACTATCCTCTTGTATCGGTTTTGGCAGCATGCGGTAGCTTTATTTAGACAACTTATGCTGGGTTTTCTATTACATTGTTACTTGTTCATTTGTGTTCTTAGTAGCCTGATTGAATCATTAGTGTTAGTATTTTTAGAGATATGACCATATATGAGAGGGGAAATCTTAAGTTTTCAGCTAATAAGAAAGCTCCTCCAGTAAGAGGTATTCATAAATGTTATGGTGCAAAATATGGACACAAATATCAGCTAATTAGTGCTGAGTAACATGTATGTATTTATGTATATCCCATATATGTGTGTTTGTTTGTGTGTGTGTGTGTTTGTGTGTGTGTGTGTGTGTGTGTGTGTGTGTGTGTGTGTGTGTGTGTGTGTGTGTGTGTGTACTTGGGGGGTTTTTTGTGGGTTTTCATAATAAAATAAAATTTGGTGCCACAACTTCTCTGTGTGGCAAGGCACAAGTCAGACACAACCTTTGGTAATTGTTTGCACATAGAGTACAAGCCCTCCCTCCCTTTCCCTTTTAATAGTTCCTCATTTGTTGATAGCTACATAGATAGTTTGATAGATACATCCTACAGATTCTTCTTGACTCATATTCCTGCTTTTTTAATTTCATCTTTTTGCTGGTAAGACACATTAAATTTACAGAGACAATAATGACATAAAGAATTAATGCAAATAGAAAATCTGACCAAGATCTGGAAATATTTTGTGCTCTGTGTATTCCTTTCTGTTGGGTGTCATACTATTTTATTCAACTTCAAATAACAGATGTTGTTACTCACATAAACTAATAATGTGGCAGCCGGTTTATGCTGGTAAATGTTATCTGTGCAAGTATCTTAAATGCAAGAGGACACTAACCAACCTTTTATACTTATCTAATTTTGTACCTTCCAGTGCAATGCTGTTAATATGCTGCAAACTATAAATATTTTTTTAGTAAAGAGCTATAATTTCTGTTACTGTTTTCTTAAAGGCTTAGTCCTATTTTTCACATTCACACATGCATTTGTTCTCAGATTGGAACTCTGCTAAGATGTATTTCAAATGGGGAAGATCCAGAGTTCACATTTTCCCACTACTGAGTATCACAGCAGTTGTTTTGGTCTCCAACGTTTTGTGGAGTTTTTCTGGGTATACCTTCTGTCATCGGGAGCCGAGCCTTTGTGCCTGTCACAAATGTCTAACAGACAGTGATCCTTGGTTTAACTACATCATCAGTGAAGCTCCTAAACCCTTTATGTCACAGAAACATAAACCCTCAGAGGAAGATTTCAACTGGTGGAAGGTAAATAATGAAAAATCAACGTATCACTTTTTAGCATGTGAGTGAATTCCCACTCATCAGTAAGATACCTTTTTGGGTGATTTCAAACATTTGTGCCATTTTCTAAACACAGACATTGATAATTCATTTCAATGTCAAGCACAAAAACATTACACTTTTTCAACATAAAATATTGGAGCAATTAGTTGTAAATTGCATGTTGCAAATGTTAGTAAATCAGTTTGCATGTTTCCTTTAAATACATTCTTTGACAAAGAAATGTGCTGAGAAATACAACTTGTGCAACTTAGTCAATCACACAAATGTGAGGTCAGACCTTTACCACCAGCACTGGTGCAACATATGTTTGGTGCTACATATGTTCAAGTTTAAACAGAATGTAAAATATTTAGGTTCAATATTTACTTTAAATGTCTAAATGTAAACTGTCTGTCTACAGTGTCTAACTGTCTAAAAAAAATAAAATAGAAGGACAGTGGTGTTTTTGCACAACAATTGTTGCATTTATTCGCGATGAAATCACAAACACAGCTTCTCTTGTAGTGCAGAAATTAAACATAAAATCAATATTAATACAAGTAAGAATACAGTGGTGTAAAAAAGTGTTGTCCTCCATCCTGATTTCCTTTTTATTTTTTTTAATTCTGTAAAGATGAGTGGGCCAAAATTCCTTCACAGTCCTGTGTAAAAGACTCATTGCCAGTTATCACAAATGCTTGATTGCAGTTGTTGCTGCTAAGGGTGGCCCAGTTATTAGGTTTAGGGGGAAATAACTTTCCATGGGTCATGGGTCATTTTTTTCATGAAACATTTAAGTGTGACAAACATATAAAAACAATGGGAAATCAGGGAAGGGGCAAACACTTTTTCACACCACTGTACACTGCCGTGTTTAAAACGTTTCAAAAGCTGGAATCAACAGAAAAATTATAACTCATGATTTAAGATTTTGGCTTCATTAGACAACATTCTGTCATTCAGAAGTTGTACATTTACATTAAGTTTACCTGAGGTTACATTTGTACATCCCTGCAACACTAACAAAATAAGCCACAGTAGTTTTACACTATTATACACTATACTTTTGATTTGACAGAACATCAAATGAAATAAAAGTGCTCCATGAGTTTTCTGAACATGGTAGCCATATCTTAATTGTGGCCATTATAACAAGAGAGGCCGCGTTCTACATATAGTTAGGTAACACATCAATACACAAACTTAACAATAACAATAAACAATAAACTTCAAACCTAAAAATATTTTGCCTAAATCAGTGTACATTTCTTACTCTTGAGTTTCATTGATCTTTCACAGTCTGAATGTGATGACACAGGCTGATGTGGGAAAAATCACTACAGTGGGCATTGAGACAAGAGCGAACATGTCAAGCTGTCAGCTTAATCAAGAGGAATGTATGTTTGAAAGGGTCTTTAACACTTTCCCAGACTTACTGGTGACTCATGAACCTGTAATCATTCAAGACTTCCTAGAACATTTTTGTTCTGTGAGAAAGTTTGATTTTTTTCAATAACTTTCTCTTCTTTGTCAGAACTTACAGGGGGCAAGACATCAAAACTTGACTTTCTACAATAAAACTCTAGAAAGGCTATTTCAGACAATAACACCAATTGCAGATGTTGGAGAACCTCACCCTGATCACTGCAGGAGTTGTGCTGTGGTGGGGAATTCTGGAAATTTGAGAGGATCGCATTATGGACCTCTGATTGATTTCCATAATATCGTAATAAGGTAAAAATCATTTAACACAAACACAAAATCTAATGTCAACAGTGTTCTTGGCAGACAAAAAAATCATAGTCTTATAGAATGCAATGTATCTCAAATGCAAAAAATCTGCACTAAATATCTATCCTTGTGTACCATTTAGAATCAATCGGGGGCATACCAAAGGTTATGAAACAGATGTTGGAACCAAAACAACTCATCGTGTCATGTATCCAGAGAGTGCTACTAGATTGGACAACACCACTCATCTTTTGTTTTTTCCCTTCAAAACACATGACTTTTTGTGGCTTCTGAAGACCTTAAATCCAGGGTAGGCTAAACATGGCTACTGTCTTGACTTCAAAATATTTCAGTTCCGTTTTTTGCAAGTGTGTTGCTCTGAATATCAGATTTTAACAGCTTTGCAACATAGTTTTAGCTAACTGTAAGGAAAAATGCAGTCTAGTTTTATTTGTTTGAACAACCAAATCAAACAAGGATCAAAATTGTACTTAAAATCTAAAGGACTCCGATCCATAGAGGGTGGTGTGTATGACACTGTTGCACTGTTTTGTTTTGCCACTCAGGGTTAGGGTGTGCCAGTGAACAAGACTATCTTTTTAGTATAAGATCTAAAACTTGTTGAAGGAATTTATTAGCATATAACTGCTTATGAAAACAGAAATTAGTTTGAAGTATATGGGGTAAACTTGAGCCTCTCTTTTGTGTCTGACAGTGAAACAAAACAGTGATGTTCGTGGTCATTAAACCCAGGCAGCTGCCAGATAGTAAATTGTTACAATTTAAATGCTAATTTAATTTTAACACATGTAAGAAAGTGTCATTATCTTGTTAGCTGAAATAAAAGGGCAAAAGTTGATTAGGAGTAATAACTATGCGTCTAATAGTGATGACCAGAATTTTTTTCTATTGATTTTGAAAAGAAGCCACAGAGTGCTGGAATCCACATTATTGCTCTGGTGGGGATTTTAAGCTGTGAGTGGATCCTGTTCTAAATCGTACTGCCAATGTAATTTGTAGGGTTTATAAAGAGCCATCTGAAGCTGGTAAACACACTGGACACAATAAAATCAGCTCCTACACAAAATCCTTTATTTACTCCAACTCAGTATGACTCAAGTACATAAACAGTTTGGCAGCTATAGGGAGATATCAGTGTCAGACCAACAGATACAGACACTGGCTGCCTCATTCCTGACAGGACCATGACAGATACTTAGTGGATTCCTGGCTGAGTACTGGCTGATGCGTGACTGTAATGATATCCCCGCCTGGGATGTATGCATTGACAACAGGAATGTTAAGGCCCCCAAGCAGCATTTATGAAAACCAGTGGTAATGTCAGTGCACCCATCAGGGAGCACAAAGCTACTGAAAGTTCATTCAGTGAAAAGAAAAAGCGGTGCCTAATAATGTTTTTGAACATGTGCTCCAATTGCGCAACAATATATATGTGTGTGTGGATTTCTGCTGCTAATTGGATATCAGCTTTGCGATTTATTTTAGTGCTCTGGTTCAAAAATTTTGTGCTGTAAAAGGGACACTCCACATCCAACAACTGGTACATGTCCTGCAAATAAGTGTATTATCAAATAAGTGCAGTATTAATGCAGTATTTATGCAGTGCAGTATTTATCTATGAACTTATAAGTGAAAAAACTCCATATGCTGACAGGCAGGAGAGAAATAACAGTTATTAGTGTTTAACCTGGTCTTAATGAGTGACTATACAACCCTTTCTGCCCTGCACAGAATAAGTTTTTTTTTTTTTCAACTATGTAATTTTATACAATTTCTATATCGCTTCTTGGGATTGTGCAATGAAAATATCAGCAACATCATTCCATCCCTCAACTTGAATGTAGGGAATAAACCACTCAAAAGTTATGGGAAAGAATCATCTGAATCCTGACGAAGTAATTTCTACGTGATGGAATGGTCTGAAAAGCCAGAACATGCCTAGTTTATTTATATCTGCTCAGTCAAGAAACAGTTTTCATCGCAGAGTTGCGTTCATGAAAACACAGACTTTAGAATATCTTTTTTTTTCTATCTTGGGGGTAATTGTGAGAGCATGAACTCTCCTCGTTGAAACAAACTGAAGGTTTCAACAGAAAAAACAAAAACAGAATATCAAATAGAAACACCTTACATTTATGGAATTCACATGGCAGTATAGACTGCATTTTTTGGTAGTCTTCTAATATCTTATTTTTTGAAAAGGTTTGTTTGCTCACATTTCCAAAAACCCAGCCCAACACCAGGGGCGGTCCTAGCCTGTTTGGCGCCCTGGGCGAACACTCCCTCTGCCGCCCCCCACCCCCAACACACACACACACAACATATTAAGGATTGTACATTAACATATTTTATTGTGAAAACTGTTTAACCAGATAAATATTTTATATAGTGAGAGAGAGAGAGTATGCAAATGGCTAACAAAGAGTCTTTATAATTCGTCACTGAGAATAGCAGACAAATCAACAATACACCTCTTCCAATTAATGGCTAATTAATATTGTGCTGAACACAGTCCAAGAGATTCAATAAGCCACATCAGTGTCTACTGTCTGTCTACTGTTTACTATCATAGCCAAGTGGCAAACAAAGGTAAACAGAAGTTTACCTTTGTTTGCCATGCGGGGTCCTCTTCTAAAATTCTCCCAAACAAATGCAGGCATGGTCAGGAAGCATTCAGTGTGTATACTTTATTCTGCTGGCCTCCCAAGTGGACAAAAGATTATTTAAAAAGAAAATAAACAACCATTAATTCAAATTAAAACAAAAATCTATGTACAGAACGCAAGAGCCAGCCTACAGGTTACCCTCACTGTAACATCTCACAGACTGCCCCAGTAGGCCCCGATGGCCTCCCTTTATATCCCATTGCCCCTCCCACTAGGCATAAGGGTTATCCCTCCATCTTTTCTTTCACAAACACTCTTTTTTCCTCGGCTTACCATCAGCTTGCCCAACTGCTCGTGTAATTGGCGATCACAGGGAGTCTTTTTATTAAAGGTAAGTGACAAAATATGTTGGCCACCCTATGTACCGCTCAAAATATATCTGTCACCCTTCCCGTTTATCTGCCCGGTTGACTAAAAGAGGCGTAGCCACAGTAACCCAGCGCGACGAGTGTAGAATCTTATGGTGGTTGTGCGTGAATGCACGTAGGTCAGCTCTCTGCGGCCCGGGACAGTGTAACTCCGTCACCATCCCCTTGCACCCGGAGGTTGGTGTTGTGCGGCAACCTGGAGAGGTAATCTGCCTCTACATTAAGCTTGCCTCGTCGGTGTAAGATGGTGAATCTGAAAGGCTGCAGTGAGAGGTACTATCGTGTCAGCTGTTATGGTCCTTCATGGAATGGATCCAGGTGAGCGCTCGGTGGTCAGTTTCCAGCTCAAATTCCCGTCCCAGTAAATAATACCTGAGTTTCATAAGTTCCCACTTAATGGCCAAGGCCTCCTTCTCCACAGTTGAATAGTTGGTCTCTCGTGGCACTAGCTTCTGGCTTAGGTATAGGACAAGATACTCTTCTCCAGGGTCCCCTCGGGCCAGCACAGCTCCAAGGCCGATTGTGGAGGCATTCACCTGGACCATAAATTTCTTACTGAAGTCCGAGCTCCTGAGAACAGGGGTCCTACACAGGTAGGTTTTTAGTATATTGCACACATTTTCACATTCCGTTGTCCATGTTACAGGATTCCGTTGGTGTTTGCTGGTCAAGGCAGTAAGAGGGCCCGCAATGGTTGCAAACTGGGGCACGAATCTTCTGTACCAGCCAACCAGCCCCAGGAAGGACCTTACTTCCTTTTTGGTGCGAGGCCGGGGGCATTTCTGGATGGCTTCCACTTTATCCATCTGGGGATGCACCTCGCCTCTGCCCACTTGGTAGCCAAGGTAGCGGGTCTCCTGCCGTGCTCACTCACATTTAGAGGGGTTAAGGGTCAACCCTGTCTTATGGATTCTTCCAAGGACTTCGGATAGGTGCTGCAGATGTAGTGATCTTCAGCAAAACCTGGGAAGAACATCATCGAGGTAAGTGGCACTATAGTGGTCACACCCCTGTAGTAATTTGTCCATCAGCCTCTGGAAGGTGGCAGGTGCCTCATGTAACCCAAATGGCATCACCGTAAACTGGAACAGGCCGGCAGGGGTCTGGAAGGCAGTCTAGGGTTGAGAGGACTCTTCCTCTTGCACAGATCCAGGGTGGTGATGTAACTGGCCCCTTCGATCTTCTGGTCCCAGTCTTTCCCAGTGTCTGACACAAACTTCTGCAACATCTTCAAAGTTTGCCATCAGGACGTCAACTTACCTACCACAGACAGATGGTTTGGTGGAGAGGTTCAACCAGAGATGCCTAGCTGGTTGTGGAAGAGCTGCATCAACCTGGAAGTTTGTCCCTTGGTCTGTTAAAATCTCATCTGGTATCCCCACCCTGGAGAAAAGCTGTACTAGTGCACGCAGGACATTGGATGCCGTGACTGCACGCAGAGGGAAAGCTTCTGGGAAGCGAGTTGCATAATCACACACTACCAAAATGTACTGATGACCACTACTACTTTTTACCAGAGGTCCCACAATGTCCATGGCTATCCTACGGAAAGGAGTGGAGATGACAGGGAGTGGCTGTTGGAGAGCCCTGTCAGACTTGCGAGCTGGACAAGTTTTCTGGCAGGTAGGGCATGTACGGCAATATTTCTGTATGTCTGTGTACACTGACAGCCAAAAGAAATGTGAACTAACTAACATATAGGTTTTCTGGCGACCCAGATGACCTGCCCAGGGGAGTGTATGTGCTAGGTGCATAATGGTAGGTGCCTACAACTAGAAGGTATCACAAGCTGTTGGTGCTCACTGCATACAACATATTTTTGTCAACAATGAACTTCTCTTTCACTCCCCATTTTCCAGTTCCCCCCTTAGTAACCTTAGCAAACAAAACTTTCAGTGTTTCATCCTTCCTCTGTAACAGAGTGATATTTTCTGCTACATCCCATTTCAAGTTCTTAGTGTCTGGCCCCTTTGACCATAGCTGCTTCTCAAAGCGGCGTTGGCGACGGGATTTTCTTGGCCCATTAGTGCCACCCTCACACAGTCTATTGTCAAAGT
Organism: Oreochromis aureus; assembly: GCF_013358895.1. Taxonomy (NCBI): domain Eukaryota; kingdom Metazoa; phylum Chordata; class Actinopteri; order Cichliformes; family Cichlidae; genus Oreochromis; species Oreochromis aureus. Next base: position 8,649,761 of record NC_052962.1, on the reverse strand, counting down.
CTGGCAAGGGTTGGCAACCAGCTCTAGTGACCACGGGGGCCAGACACATTTAGCTTAGCATTCCCCTTATCCCCCCACATCAGTCTCTTTCAACTGTTCTTCTTTTTCTTGCAGCAAGTCCATGAGTACAGGCATGAGTACATGCACCCTCTTTGGCGTGCAGGTGTGGGCAGTACCAGTCTGGGGCTGCTTGCCATTGTGGTACTTGGAGTGGCCGTTGCTGGTGCCGTGCTCGCTCTGGAGGGTGCTTGGGCCAGGCTTTCATGATCAGTAAAGCCTGAATGCAGCTGAGCAGTGGGAGGGGGAAACAGTCCTCAGCCCCCTGATTTCTGCCAACAGAACCTCCTCTCTCCTTTGCTGTCCTGCCAGGAAGTCCTTCATCATTGGAATCAGTTCTTCATTTGGTTCACGTGTTGTGGTCAAAGCTGTAGACAATGCTGAACCAATCCTGCCTTGGACCTCCTCCTCCTCTGCTGATGAAGACGATATCGGCACTGTCTCCCATGCCAGCTCCTGCTCCACCACTGTCTTCTCCACTTGAAGCTCTCGCTGCTGGGATCGCAGCCCTGTGCGCTGAACTGGGAGGCGTGTTTTCCTCTTCTGACTAGCCATCCCACTTCTGACACCATATGTCGTGGGGTCCTCTTCTAAACTTCTCCCGTAGAAATGCAGGTGTTGTCAGGAAGCGTTTAGTGTGTATACTTTATTCTGCAGGCCTCATAGGTGCACAAAAGATTATTTACAAAAAAAATAAACAACTAACCTAATTCAAAACAAAACAAAAATCTATGTACAGAATGCAAGAGTCAGCCTACACGTTACTCTCACTGTAACATCTCACAGACTGCCCCGGTAGGCCCCGATGGCCTCCCCTTATATCCCATGGCCCCTCCCACTAGGCATAATAATCATCCCTCCATCTTTTCTTTCACAACCACTCTTTTTTCCTCGGCTTATTTCCAGCTGTATTTCTACAATAATTCACAAATACATTCATGGCCACTTTCAGGCAGCCTACAGTGTTTCATAATAAAAGAAAACGCTAAACAAAAAATAATGCAGTTCACATGACCCTCCAAGCGTGTGCGAACCCACTATTTAAACCTCGGGACATTGTACCATCGGCTTGCCCAACTGCTCGTTAATTGGCGATCATGGGGAGTCTACACGACCGGCTTTTTGTTAAAGGTAAGTGACAAAGTATGTTGGCCGCCCTGTGTACAAAATATATCTGTCACCCCTTCCCCTTTTTTCTGCCCGGTCGACTGAAAGACGTGCAGCCACAGTAACCCAGCGCGATGAGTGTAGAATCTAATGGTAGTTGTGCATGTATGCGCCTAGGTCAGGTGTCTGCAGCCCGGGACAGTGTAACTCTGTCACACCTACTAATGAATGTTATCTTGTTTCATCATACATAATACCTGCCATTATCCAAAGACACATCTGCTTACCTGTATCTTTTGTTCATTTCTCCTCCTCTTCTTTTCTCTTGTTTTCTAAACTGAGGACCTGATGGCGTTGACCTTTTCTTGTCCATCTTCCATCAGTAATTTCGCACTTTCCCAGCCCCACAACATAAACTAATAGACGTACAACTTAGTGCACAGATTTGGTTTGTATAGGTTTTTTTTCTGGGATTTCACGCAAACCAGGAAAAATCATTAATACATAATGGGCGTGGATTGACAACATTATGAATGAAATGTGTACTATATCGAAGCAGCACACCTCCTACCCTTTCGACAGGTTGTGTGAGCGCAACAGCAGCAAGCAGGCGCACCGAGGGCCCTCGCACTCACTTTTCGCATATGTGTGTGTGACAGAATTCAGAAAACACATCGGTGCACGTTATAAGTCTATATCATAATGTCTTCTGTTTTTGTGTTTGTTGTAGGGCTGTCAATGTTAACACATTAACGCCATCATCACGATTAACGCAATTAAAATTTTTAACACAATCAACCCATCTGGAGTGCAGAATGGACAAACTGCCCAAAATGCGTTGACAGAGACATTTCAGGGATTTTGAGTCATTCTGTGCTCCGGATGGATTAATTGCATTAAAAATTTTAATCGTGTTAATCATGATGACAGCGTTAACATTGCCAGCCCTAGTTTGTTGGTTTGTTTTTGTTTTGTTTTATTTTGCGAGCTGGTTATTAGATGCCGCTCCAGCCAGGCAGAGAAAGTAGGCAGAGGAAGTAACAACCCAACAAACAATATGCTAAATGAAAAATTAAGTTCTATCGGTCTCAGAAATAACCTCTACATCTGGTTTTTGGATATAAAGGGAAGTTATTTGCATGAAACAATATTGCTGTTTTTTTGTCTTTTAAAGTTGCATCTATTCATTACATTAGCTTGAAATAGATGAATGAAAAACTATTTACTGGAAACTGACTGTAAAGTTTTATCTATTTATTTAACATTGTCAAATGTTAACTAAGTCTTTATATTTTAATGTTTACAACGAAAGCTATCAAAAGAAAGATAGCAGTTTTATTTACATAGCCCCAAATCAAAACTGTGGCCTCAATGTGTTTTATATTATAAGACAAAGACCCTACAGTAATACTGAGAAAATCATCTAACTATCCAAGTCAAAGTTTTCTTTGAAGAATGTGCCATCTCTTGGTGACACTCTGCAATTGAGTGAAAGGGGTGTATTTATAGTGGAAAGTAGATACGCCCCAAGGGAAGGAGAGGGTGGACTGTCAGCTGACAGTTGGCTGACAGATAACTGTCAGCTGGCTAACCTCTGGCTAAAAGCAGTATTTTTGCTTTGGCTGTATCTGTATATCGTATTTGCAAACCTAATGTAAGTACTTCATTCCCTCATTACAGACTTGACTGAATTTGTACAGTGTAGCTCCCAGTTAAACAAAACAAGAAGATATGTGAACTTGTGAAAATATAGATCTCTTCAAATGTCTGTTGATGTTTCTGCCTAGGTGCCCATGAAGCTGAAAAGCCAAAGACACTTTTAATCACAAAAGAAAGGGGCTAAAATTCTTGAAAGGTTAACTGAACACACAAAATATTGACTATATTTAGTCGTGTTCCTTGCCTGGGGTGTTCCCACAGCTCTTTCGTGAGAAAAACTTGTGTTTTCAGAGTAGGAACACAAACTTAAGCCTTCATCCATTCTCTTGGCAGGCATATCCTTGATGGTTTTTTTTTCACAAACCATCTAATTTTTACAGCATCAAAAATGCCTTGATTTACTTGAACTGAGGTTCATGAACTCAACATCTTGCATTGTCCCATCATATGGGTACATTCAAGCCTTTGACAGACTGTTAGCTTCCGACAACCTTTACCTGTACCAACCACCGCATCCCCTTATCAGACCTGTTGTCCAGCTGTCATTGGAACCAATGGGAGCAATAAAAAAAGCAGCTGTAAAAATAAAAAAAAAATTCTAAAGAAAAGATCTAAGTGGGCCAATCAACAGAAATACCTTCTGTTGATTGGCCCACTTTCTGAGACAATCCATCAGAGGTCATCCTTTCTTTTTTGAAACAGAAAAAAAGTGCAGAAAGTTATATGAATTGTTATATGAACAACTTAAACTTTTCTTGTGATTTCCAAGTCATAGGTAATTATTAGCATTTATTTGTTAAACAAAAAGTTCTCTTTCAAATTTAAAGATACATTTAATCTTTTCAACAGGGAGAATGATGCACCAAACTTAAAGAAGATAGCTAACAAGGATTTGGTGAGTATTTTAGGTTTACATGAATAAAACTGGCAGATATTGATAGCTAAGAAGTCCGAAATAAATTTAAGCTACCATTAATTCAGGCAGGCCACAAAGTCAGCTGATTTTACACACTGAACTGGCAAATCTCATATACAGTAGGTTTTACTATTAACCTGCTTTAGCCTATCCACCAGTGCTACAGTTGTGCAAGCCATTTCACAAACCACCAGCTTTTACTTTGTTGCAGTATTTGCTGTTTACGCTGCTCTGTATTAGGTACTGTTATGGTTTTCCCACTCTCTCATACTTGACATTTATGTGCCTGGAAGGTCATGCAGGTCATTGAACAAAGCCATGCCGCCAAAAATAAATACTGGCTTCTTTTAGCTATGGGGGTGCTAATTTAAGGAATTTTATTGTGCATTAATTGCAAAAAGGAATAGTTCATAAAACCCAGATTTAAGGCTATATCTGATTCGTAACAGATGATGATCCTCCATCCGGCTTTCATGAAGTATGTTCATCAAGTCTGGCTGGGAAGGAAAGGATATTATCCATCCACTGGCTTTCTTGCTGTGGTTCTCAGCCTACTGATGTGTGATGAGGTATGTTCACTTTAAACAATTTGTACATTGTGCATCTGACTGACAGTGATGGTAGTTAAACACCAAGAAACACTGATTTACCAGCAAAGTCGAGAACGAAATCTGCCTCAGATAACTACATGACTAAAACAGAAATGTATCTATGATTATTTCTTGACTCTTTGAGGCACACTCAAAGAGTCAAGAAGAGTGTGCCTCTAATAGTGTAGTTGTTAACATATTTACTTGCCAACCAAGGGCAGCTAATATTCCAGCTAAAGACACATCCCCTTTTAGGGTTGTGTTTTAAGGTTGTATCAGGAAGGTTGTGTCAAGTGTAAAAAGCTCTGCCAAATCAAACACGTAGAGCTACCCACTTGTGTCGAGAGAGCAACTGAAAGTAGTTTTGTGTAACTCTTAGATAGCAGTGTGCATAATGCCAAACTTTGTATTAATAAAATGCCAAGTAAATACAGGGCAAGTGTTGGAGTCAAGCAGGTTCAACCATTAGTTTTCACCTACAAACACAGCTTATGCTTCTATGTTGGGGAGAACAGTGTAACATGATTTATGAGTATATTTGTTTGCCTAAAAAAGCAATTTTTGTGTCAGCTTCTGTTTAAATGAATTATATAAATAAAATTAAGTTGACATTTGCTTAGCGTATGTTTGATGTATTTTTTTTCCGTTCCAATAAAATATTTCAGTTAACATCTTACAGTTGGCTGAATATATCTGAATATAATCTGTAGTCAGTAAGTCTGCTAAAATAACAAGTATGATGACCACTTACACCCTCAGACTTTCACTTGTTTTACTTTTATAAAAAAAACTTTATAGCCTTATTTCAAACTCACTTCAAAAGTCTACACACAATATGCCCCATAATGACAAAGTGGAAAAAGTTTGCTTGAAATTCTCCCAAATCTATTACAAAAATAGTCATAAAGTCATGACACCAGCTGAAATCTATCAGTAATTAGAAACCAATACTGCTACTTAGTGAAAATTAATATCACCTGGTTCACTCCCAACTGATGATATATAAACAGGTGTCTCAGTGTCAAGGTATTACACAAGAAACATCTCATGATGGGTAAAACCAATGAGCTCTCTCAAGACTCCTGCAACCTTTTTGTTGAAAGCATACTAATGTCATTGTTTACCGAAGAATTTCTAAACTACTGAAGGTTCCAGTGAGCACTGTTGGGGCCATAATGTGGAAGTGGAAAGAACATCATTTCACTATAAAAACCGACCACAACCAGGTGCTCCCCACAGGTTTTCAGACAGAGGAATGAAAATAATTATCAGAAGAGTTGTTCAAGAGTCAAGGACCAGTTGTAGGGAACTACAGAATGGAATCAGCAAAACAGTTATTGTTGTATCAAAAACAGCAATAACTAATAATGCACTCACCCACCATGGCCTGTATGCATTCTCACCATGCAAGACTCCATTGCTGAAGAAAAAGCAAGTTGAAGTGTGTTTAAGGTTTGCTGAACAACATTTAGAAAACCCTATGAGATACTGGGGACATAGAGTCTTGTCAGATGAGATCAATTTTAATTTTTTGGATCCCATTTTACACACCATGTTTGAAGGTCAAAAGTCTCTGCATATCACCCAAGCATATTACCAACAGTAAAGTTTGGACTTGAGAACGTCATGGTGTGGTGTCAGCATACAGCATTGGCAAGCTTCATATAATTGATGGCAGGATGAATGGAAAAATGTACAGAGACTTTCATGATAAAAATCAGCTGCTATCTACTAGGATAATGAAGATGAAATGAAAGTGGATGTTTCAGCAAGACAGTGGTCCGAAATACACAGCCAAGGAAACACCAGGTGTTTTCGAAGAAAGGGGATAAAAAAGGCCCAGCCAATCACCTGAACTGAATCCAAACTGAAAAATCTCTGTAAAGACCTAAAGCTCAGAATTCATAGAAGGGACACACAGAGCACTCAGGATTTGAAGACTGTTTGTGTGGAAGAATTGGCCAAAATCACACCAGAGAGAGCAAGGGACGAAAGGGCGAGAGAGCAAGCGACAAGAGAGGGCAAGGGGCAAGAGAGAGACACACAGACAAACATCAAGACAAGACTGACCTAACTGGGGGAATGCTGAGGGAAGGACACAGAGATGAGACAAAGACATTAACTGGACCAAATAACAACCAAGACAACCTAACTAGAAATACCTAATAAACTCAAGAGCTTAAGCAAACTGAACTAGGAAACATAAGATACACAGAGAACATAATAATGAGTAAACAAGACTGCAAAACACCATAAACACAGAATACTGGGTAAACGACCCAGGTACACTAACAGAGTATTTAATACTATTTACCTGTGTCATTTCTCATTATTACACATAATTTATGGACATCTATGGTTTGATTTCTTTGCATATGTGAATTGGATGGGTATTTACCAACATCTGATGAGAATTTCTTGTCAACAGCACCTTTAGAAATACATTTACTTCAAAAATCAGTGACATGATCAATACTTGCTTTAGGAGGTAGAGTAAGTCATCTACTAATCGGAAGGTTTGTGGTTTGATCCCAGGCTCCTCCAGTCTGCATGCCAAATATTGTTGGGGAAGATACTAACCCCAAGTTGCTCTTTGATGCATCCATCGGAGTATGAGTGTGTGCGAGAATGTTAGATTAAAAGCACTTAAGCATAGAAAAAAGTGCTTGACTGAATCGGTGAATGAGGCAAGTTGTATAAATCGCTTTGAGTGCTCCAGGAGAATCGATAAGCGCTACATAAGCTATATATATATATATATATATATATATATATTTTGCTACTTACCAATATGAGAACAGCCCCACCAAGGCTGAAGATGGAGCAAAACTGGAAGTGCATATGGGAAGAGGATACAACCTATAACAACAATGCTTAGTGGCTATTAGAGCTAAGAGCAGACCACAGCAACAGAAATGGTAAAAACTGTACTAATATATTCAGTAGGGATGTGGTGAACAACAATACAAGCCTTCAAGCCAATAGCAGAAGTCATATCAAGTGTGGCACATATCACAGACCACTGCTGTTCTGCATAGGCCCGAACCCCCTCAGCCAGAACATTAAAACATCTGGCTATCGATACCGACTACAGACTAGAGCAATCCTTATTCAACTCCTCGACTTTGATGACATCAAGATGTATATAGCCCTTGCTAAAATAATTCATTTGTTTTGATGACTGATTAATTCATCTGAGTTCATTATGTGTTTTAATGTTCAAAATGCATACTAATGGTTAAAATACAGAGAGAAACTATTTAAAATGTGTTAAAATATTTTAAGTTATAAGTTGTATTATTTACCCGTTAAGTGAAAGAGTTTGGAATCCATACAAATTTGTGTAATGTATGTTTGTTGTTTAGACTCAAAGCCTTCTTATTTATGTTTTGAAGTGTCCTTTGTTACATGCCAGTAAAATTAAAGAAAATTTTAATGGCACGCCGTGTGTGTGAGAGGGAGGAGAGATAAGCTACTGCTATCGAATGGGCATTTGACGACCAGTTACCTGACGTGTGGAGCTGTGTTGTAACCTACCAAGAGGAGGAGGAGACAGACATCTTTCCGGTCTGATATAGGTAAACCTTGTGTGGTCCGTTCTGCTGGTGTGAGCTGTGGATTTTGTGTGACCCAGTGGACTGTGTGTCCCAAGACCATGCCCTGCTGGCGGGTTGACCCCTTTTCTCCCACCTGTCTATTTGAACTATCAGGAGCCGTGAGTATGTTATTGGAACGTGCCTTTTATTTTACTGCTTGTTTACAAGTGAAGCGGCCATTTCGTTTTAGGCCACAATGCACCCCAGCCACGACTCAGGCCTGCAACAACAGGTTAATTTTCAGAAAGTCTGGAACTAAGGCTACATACATCAGTGCTACATATTACTTTAAAACTCAAGTGATTTTACTTATTTTCTTTATTTTGTTTTTTGTTTTTACTGGAAATTACTAACTAAAGTGAAACTGTTGCATTTCAAATGCTATGCTTGTCTTGTGTGGTTTTTTTTTTTTTTTTTTTTTTTTTTTTATGATTCATATTTTGGGTTATAAGCATCAACATGGGAATGTCAAAAGTAAACTACACTGTAGTGACCCAGGCCCCACTCACAGGTACATAAACGGGTGTTACATGTATGCCAGGAGTGACATCGACACTGCAATGACAATGGAATGTCATACTGACTGAAGAACTGTTGTCAGATGGTAATAAAGAGAGGGAAAGTAGTCAGAACTGAGGAAATGCACTACCAGAAGGCAACATTGCAGACACTGAGGAAAGCTACAAGTACCTGGGAATCCCACAGGCAAATAGGAACCATGAAAAGGCCGCTAGGAAAGCCACAACTCGGCAACCTGAGATTGTATGCCAAGTGGAAAGAAGGTGGCCGAGGACTAGTGAGTGTCAGATCCACATCCAGGATGAAACAAAAAATATCTATGAGTACATCAGCAAGATGGGCACAACTTATTGGTTAGTGAATACCTCAGGCAGCAGAAACCCGAGAAAGAAGAGGAACCATCATGAAATGATAGGTCCCTGCATGTTATGTACCACCGCCGGATAGAAGAAGTGACAGACATCTAGAAATGAATGACTGCACAGAGGCACTAATCATGTAAGCACATGAACAAGTTGGACATGGAACATGGAACACCATAACCAAGTGGCTGGCATACTAAAGGAACATCTGTACTGAGCATGGCCTGGAAGTCCTAAAGTCAAAATGGGACACGCCCCCTAAGGTGGTTGAGAAACGGGTGATGGCTAAACAACTGGATATAGTAGTTGTGGACAAGCAGAGTAAGATGGTCTGAGTGACAGATGTAACTATACCAAGTGATAGCAACATCAGGAAAAAGGAACTAGGGCTGAGAAAGTAGCTCGAGAAGATCTGGAGGGTGAAGGCAAAAGTGGTTCTGTGGTACATGGAGCACTTGGGGCAGTGAGCCCCAAACTGGGCAAGTGGCCTTAACGTATCCCAGGAGTGACTGATTTTCAATGATCATCAGTTGGGTTTCAGTCTGGCCTCTGGCGGGACCACTCGAGGACATTCACAAAGTGGTCCAGAAGCCACTTTTTAAAAATATCTTGATTGCGTGCTTAGGGTTGTTGTTCCATTAGAAGAAGAACCTTCACCCCAGCGAGTGCTCTCATTAATGCTAAAACTATCAGTGAAGATCCTACTACCCATACTTATTCTTTTTGCACCACAACATTTTTGCGTAAAGTACCCTATGGGCTAATTTTCATTAACTCTTCAGTCAGCTTTGTGGTATACTTTAACTAGAGTTGGATGTCTCGAGACCGGTCTTAGTCTTGAGACCGGTCTCGAGACCACTTTTACGTGGTCTTGGTCTCGTCTTGGTCTCGACTGACTTTGTTCTCGGTCTTGGTCTCGCTGTTTCGGTCTTGCGTTCTCAAATCGACATAGTGTTCGGGAGATTTGGAGTCAACCATCAGCGGAGCGGGGGGGAGGTGGCTTACTGGGCTTAAGCCCGGGTCATTTTTTCTGAAGCATGGGGTCTTTTGGAGTGTAATTTGCTAGTTAGATGCCTGACTGACAACTGTATAAAACAACACACGAAGCACAGAGCACACCGTCGTAAATTCCCCCTAATTTTGGTATGATCCGAGCTCAGGCACTGGGCGACTGAGCACAGCACCCATGTGAGCGAGGGGGGAGAAGCTGCTGCCTGCAAGTTTGCTGCAGACAGAGGAGAGCTTAAGTTTGACCAGGTACCAAAGGAAATCATTCATACTGTATCAATAATGTAAATATGACGGTGTATCACAAAAGATTGATATCAAACTGATCACTTGGGTGCGTTACTTGCTCTTCGAGTGAATCAACAAATGGATAAATAAAAAGCCGAACAACAATGCTGTTTTTTTCGAGTCTTAGCTTATATTTCATATTTTCAGTTGTTACCCTCCACGGCTAAACAAACTCTCTAAATCGGTTTCAATTATGTACTGATGAACACAACAATGGACATAAGGAGCTTCTTTCAAAGAAAAAACTCAGGTAGATGTTATTTTATATATTATGCTTTGTATGTTGTTCAGTATTTCTATGCAAAACAAGAGGAATTTCTATATACAGCAGTATATTCACAGTTGAAACCAGATATTTACATACACTTTAGGAAGAAAACATAAAAACTTTTTTTTTACTGTTAAACATCAATTTAGAGTAAACTTGTTTTGTTTTAGATAAATAAATCTTTTGAATTAGTTAAATGTCAGAATAAAAAGAGGGAGCTGTCTATTTTAATCACTTTCATCAAATTTAGGAGTACATATACACTAAGTTTATTGTTAATTATTAAGAAAACTCCAGACGATTCCATTCTGAGCTTAAGAAGCTTCTGATAGGTTAGTAGAGTCCATGTGAGTAAATTGGTGGCACACCTGTGGATGCATATAAGGCAAAACACAGAGCCTGTTTCTTTGATATGGGAAAATCAAGAGATATCAACCAAAACACCAGGAAAAGAATTGTGGAGCTCCATAAGTGTGGCTGAATTTTGAATACAAAATACAAAGGTTAACAAATATGTTTTTTATATTTATCAATCTAAAAAAAATAAACATTTAGTCTGATTTGATGTTACAATTAAAAAAGTGTTTGTGTTTTTATCTGAAGAGTATGTAAATATCTGGTTTCCACTGTATATTTGATGATGTTGGTGTTTGGCTTGATTGTCAGCACAAAGAGGGAGAGAGAGGAACAGAGAGGGAGAGAGAGGAACAGAGAGGGAGAGAGAGGAGAATGAGGACAGAACAGAGATGGAACAAGAGCAGGTGAGACACACATGTTAGTCAAATGGTTGTTTGCCAAAACTCATCAGAACATGTATCTCGTACCTAGTGTAACTTTTTAGATACCATTTGTTACTTTTCAAATTCTATATTTATTAAGTTTTGCAGGCTTGTTTGCACAACAAGGCTAAATAATTATATAAACTTTTCTGAATCTAAATAGTGTACTTTGGTAGAATTAAAAAATGAGTGTAGTGCAGGTCTATGATGATTTTTAGTGCTACTATCATCTAGTTTTGATTCTGGTTCTGTTTTGGTTAAGTCCTAAGTAGTCCTGATTTCGAACTGTTGTAGTCCTGTTTTAATTCCGGAGCAGTTCTGGGTTTGGTTGAATTGGGGTTTAGTCCCTGTGTCTTGATACAGCCCCGACTTTGTTCTGCCTTGCTGCTTAATTAAAAACTAGTTTAAGGTGTCCTGCATATGTGATATTTATTTTTTTCCTATGAAGTCATTCTTTTTTGAACAAAACTCAAAACAGAGCCTATTAATCTTTCAGTCATTTCTACCCTCACTTAATTTCCTTTTGTTGCTCAGCTCTCACACAGTGGCTCAGCTATGCTCCAATCCCTCCATATTGTGGCCAATCACATGCGAGGATATAGGATAATATCATTATGTGAAAAACAGAGGGTGAGAGACGCGACAGTCAAGTGGAGCATGCGTCTGTCCTCTCAGTAAGTGAGTGAGACAGTAGACAGCGGTGAGGAGGGCTGTGCGAAAGCAAAAACACATAAATATGCCTGACACCCGTAAACGTAGCAGCATCTGGCTGCAGTTTAAAGACTTTTTTCGTCTTGGTCTTGGTCTCGTCTCGACTTGGTCTTGGTCTTGTCTTGGTCTCGGATTAGGCGGTCTTGACTACAAGTCTAACTTTAACAGACTACTAACACAAAGATTCTCCATGTCCTCAGTATTATGATGATGATTTCTGTAGATATGTGTAATTGTGTGAATTACTCAGAAATAAAATGTAAAAAGACACATCCTTATTTTCATACTTATTCATTCAAAAACATACTTTAAGGATGCAATTAGTTAATGAATGAATAAATAAAATAAATAAATTATGTTGCCACTAATTGCATTCTATTTATTTATTTAAAGTTTTACATTAAATCTTCACTTCAATTTTGTTTCCTCAGGTCAGTGTCTTTGGATTTGGAGCAGACAGCGAGGGAAACTGGAGCCATTACTTTGAAATCCTCAGAAACAAAAAATTAAAAACAGGAGCCCATCCAGGAGAAGAAGAATATAAAATCATTGAAAAATTACACAAAAAAAAGAAAATTGTTTTTTTTTAAAGGATGGTAATTTCTTTTTCATGTTTGCATTTCCCTTTTTATCAGTTGCAAGTCATCTAACCCTAAACCTGTGTTATAAGAATATATAATCACTAGCAAAAACAAAAGAAACCAAAACAAATGCTACCACTATTTACTAAATTTATCTATATCTAACGTTATCACTAGTAATCTTATCTACATTATTTTGCCTTCAAAAATACAGAAAATGCAATGCAAAATCCAAATTGCAGGGCCTGCCATTCACATTAAACCCCTGTAACTTGCTCATCATTTAAAAAAATATATATAAATGCTTATTGCTAAAGGGTTATTGTATACATTGTATAGTCATACGGGATGCTCCCTTTCCATAATAAAGATTAAACAAGTCTTTATTTAAACAGATGTGCCTGAGAGCAGTGTTTTTGATCTGTGTTCTTTTTGGGTGTACCGATTTTCCATCCATCCAATCTTTTCCACTTGTCCTTATCAGAGTTGGGGTGGGGGGGTGTTGGAACCTGTGCAGAGATGTTTGAAGGGGCGGGCGCTTAAAGTTAAAAGGGGGCACACAGAACCAGGCTGAATAAAAGCAACCCACATTCATCAAGAATCTAATATGGAGTCACATCATACTATATCACTGTCATCAGGTGGGGATAATGCAAAGCAAACATAGCTTATGTTTCACCTGATGGGGTACAATGTTGCTCTTGAGGGGTTGCTGCTGCACCTGCTGCTGATAGTGCTGGAGGGCCAGTTTCAAGAAAAGGACACTTGGGGCACCCAACAGGAAAGGGGCACGTACTGAAGCCCCTTCGGGGGGGGGGGTTTACCATCACTAATAGGCCTATAGTACTGTACTTTAATGTCGGTCATAAGGGTGGTACTTCAAGAGCCATATATTTTATGAGGTGGTTCTCATTGTGAAAAGTTTGAGAACCACTGCTCTACACACTCTTTTCAAATGGACATCTTACTATTTATTACAATTTGAAGAAAATTAAAAACACCCCCAGGCTTATTTTCAGTTTGAGTCTGCCAAACAGTCAGAGGTGGTATGGTACCCAGTCCTCCTGGGCCATCTTGCTTTCTGTCTCCTCTTCTGTTCTCTCACTCTCCCTCTTCTATTGGTACGAGTATGTCTGTGTGGATGTGTATGTTCCAAAGGCAGAGTGTGCCTGAGATCTCCGCCCTTCTGATCACACACCTGAGCTGCATGTCAAATCTGGGTATGAAAGGCTGGAGCATCTTCTCAGTCACTGTTGGGTTACTGCACTGCATGCATTATAACAAGTTCAGTGCAAAATTATTGCGGGTGTGTTGCTTTATTATTGTGTGCTTTGTTCAGAAACCCACAACTGAGGAGAAATCTCAGTTAAGACTTCTCTTGTTATTTTCCAGTGTTTTTCTCCCCTAACCTTCACTGTCCAGTTGTACATTTTCCCTCAGTGCAGTTGTGCTCATGTTTTGTTACTTCCTGTCTTATTTTGCATCTCATCTCTCATCTTGTGTGCTTTGTTTTAAGGTTTGTTTCTACTTCTTTCATTAGATTCTGGTCACCTGTTCACCTCTCTCATCAACTGCCTCATTTGTATATTTAAGGTCTCAGGTTTCCTCAGTTTCATGTCTTGTTCTCCATCATGTTGTGTGCTTTTCTGTTATTATATTTTGTATTAATGTGTCTAGATTGTGCTCTATATGTGTGTTCTGTGCCCTTAAGTGTCTCTGCACATCCTCCTTTTGATTGGTGAGCTGTTTCAAGCTGGCTTTGATCTGGCAGGTGCTGATTGGTCGCCATTATCAAGTGGCCGTTTTAAAAACCCTGTCTCCAGCAGTTGTTCTCCTGGAAGCAGCTGCCAGCAGCAGCAGACATGTCCTCAGCCTCCAATCCTTCAGTGATCAATTTTTGAGTGTGTCTTCAGAGAACCATTAAGTTTTGTATATAGCATTTTGTATTTACCCAGCATGTGTCTGGCTCCACACATAGCAAAGAACACACAATTGACCTTGTTTTTATTTTGGGTTTAAATATTGATACTATTTGTACTGAGGACATTTTTATTTCTGATCATCACCATATTCTTTTTAACTTGTCTTTTCATGAGCCTCTGTCTCCTGTTTGCCGGATGGCTAGCTCTTACATCTTAAATTCCTCCACAGCTGAGAAATTCTCTGATGCTTTTCATTCATATTTTTCCCCTTTATCTGTAGAGCCCTTCTCTTTGATAATCATTTTCTTTTCCATTTTAGATGAAATCTGTCCTTTTAAAATGAGATTAGCGCCTGTTTCCAAGTCCTCACCTTGGTTAAATGACAGTGTTTGCTGCTTGAAAAGTTCTTGTTGTAAAGTTGAGCGCTTGTGGAGGAAAACTCATTTAAATGTTCATCTCCTTTACTTAAAGGATCTTTTAGTTTCTTTTAACAATGCAATTAGAGATGTGAGGGCTGCCTAGTTTTCATACCTGGTTACAAAGATTAGTCTGCGTCTCCTAATTAATTTGTGTTTCCCTTACAGGTCCGAACTGCTTAGGTGGCAAAAAATGCGCATGCTCTTTGCAAGCTCGTTCCCGGCTCGTAACCAGCGTGCTCTGCCATCAAGGGTGAGCACTGCTTAATGGTAGTGATGTGGCTGATGCAAGTCAGATACTTTTATTGAGCAAAATTGTGATTAATAGTTAAATGTTATTTTGAGGGGCACAGGCAGGACTCCACATGCACTCCCACATAAAAACTAAATGTTTTGTGTCACTCCCATTTCTTCTTGTTGCATGATGAAGCTCTACTTGGAACCTTGTTAAGATCCAACCATGCAAAATATGATTTTTTTGCCATTTTTCAATTAGTCTTAAACTTTTGATCAGGACTGTATGTATTATATATTACTCTTGCTGGATCTAGAAAATATCTAGGAATTTGTATTATAATTCGGTTTTCATGTAATACTAATATTCAATATCAGTCCTTTCATTTTATAACCACGTATCCACCCATGGTCATGATAGGGCAGGGCTCTGTCCTGGGATCCTTCAGTGAAAGGCAGTGTATACCCTGGTATGGTATCCACTCATAGTTGTATTCAATATTTGGTTCAAAAATATGAATGAAAACAAAAATCAAACTAGGATTCTTACAAATGAAAAGATAGCTGTATATATTCAAGTCTCTCTTTGATTGTATCGTCCACCTGATCCATCAAACCTTATTCATTACATCTTCATCATTAAACCTCTGGTTGCTTCATTTTTCTATTATAAATCACATGCTTTAAAGGTTTTAGTAGAGCTGCATTATCATGGTGAGCCAAAGTGCTTTGTGTGTGTGTGTGTGTGTGTGTGTGTGTGTGTGTGTGTGTGTGTGTGTGTGTCATTAACGGCTATAAAAGGCCTTTTGTTACAGGACATAGTGAGGTTTGAGTTTGAGTTAGATGGTCTGCACTTTGAAATGGAAGGCAGCCCTCCTACAATGGGCAGCTAACAACATCAGTCGGACGTGCCCGAGTCCACCTACAAAACTGGTCCACAGCAAAAATATGAAATGATTTGCAAACACTGAAAAGGTTAAAGCTGCAGAGAGTTATGGCAATATCTTTGGAAGCGGTTTACACAGCTAATAGTGTACAATATGATGTAACCATGGAGACAGAGTCAGTCATGTTAGCTACCTGTGCATGTTTACCACAGTGAATGAGGTGATTGTGTGCACAGCCTCCACATACTGCACAGGATAAAGACATTACTTGAATATTTTTCTAAAATATATATTTACTTTCTGTTGACCATTACCTCGGCTTCAGCATTAGTGTTTCAGCCTACAAATCTACAATGTCTACAAATGTACAAGAAGCATTCTTCTCCACATCATCGTGGAAGCAGCAGAAACAGCGGAAGTTTTTTTGCTCTACCTAAAGGAAAAAGCACAATATCTTAAGTGAAACCGGTCAGGTGAAATAATTAAGATATAAAAAATAATTCAATGCAATGTCTCAGGGAGCTTAGTTGATATCAGCTCAGCACAAATAATACTCTGTGTCAGGGAACTAGCGGTTTTTATGTTTTCAGTCATTTAACTTCCATCCATCACAGGCCTTCAAGCTGGCAGTAGTTAAACTTTTACTTAAAAAGCCATCTCTTGAGCCAGTGGTCTTAGCTAATTATAGGCCTAACCTTCCTTTCATATTAAAAATTATTCAAAGAGTAGTTGTCAAACAGCAAACAGATCATCTGCTGAGGAATGGCTTATGTGTGAGTTTCAGTCAGGTTTCAGAGCTCATCATAGTACAGAAACAGTTTTAGTGAAGGTTACAAATGATCTTCTTATGGCCTCTGACAGTGGACTCATCTCTGTGCTTGTCCTGCTAGACCTCAATGCAGCATTCGATACCGTTGACCATAATATCCTATTACAGATCTATTACTAGACTGTAGGTATTACAGGTACTGCGCTGCATTGGTTTATATCATATTGATCTAATAGACTCCAATTTGTTCATGTAAATGGAGAGTCCTCTTCACACACTCCGGCTAATTATGGAGTTCCAGAGGATTCAGTGCTAGGAGCAGTTCTATTTACATTATACATGCTTCCCTTAGGCAGTATAATCAGAAGGCATAGGATACAACACCCAACTTTATCTCTCCATGAAGCCAGATAACACACACCAATTAGTTAAACTGCAGGAATGTCTTAAAGACATAAAGACCTGGATGGCCTCTAACTTTCTGCTTCTTAATTCAGATAAAACTGAGGTTATTGTATTCGGCCCTGAAAATCTTAGAAATATGGTATCTAACCAGATTCTTACTCTGGATGGCATTACCTTGGCCTCCAGTTACACTGTGAGGAACCTTGGAGTTGTTTTTTGACCAGATTATGTCATTCAATGTGCATATTAAACAAATATGTAAGACTGCTTTCTTCCATTTGCGCAATATCTCTAAAATTAGAAATATCCTGTCTCAGAGTGACGCTGAAAAACTAGTTCGTGTATGTGGTGGTGGTGTGGTCCCTGGCTCAGCTGCAGGGGAGGAGTGGTACAGTGAGCTCAAGGGGGCGGTACCAGGAGGCAGGTGAGCCACAGCTGGTGGCACTTGTCTGATGATGGTGTCTCTTTTCCATGTCTCTATAAAGTGAAGGCAGAGTGTAGCACGGATGAGGAGAGAGCTGGACTGAAATGGACTGCCTTCCTTGTGTGCATAACTCTCAATAAAAACAATAACAGTGTGTAGAACCATTGTGTGTGGTGTATACTTCTACAACACATTTATTACTTCCAGGCTGGACTACTGTAATTCATTATTATCAGGATGTCCTTAAAACTCCCTGAAAAGTCTTCAGTTAATCCAAAATACTGCAGCAAGAGTTCTGACAGGGACTAGAAAGAGAGAGCATATTTCTCCTATATTGGCTTAGTGCATCATGGAAATCCCCCAGCAGCCTACACCTATTGCCGCAAAACTGAGTATTTCTTCTTCAGTCACCTTTCTCACTCACTATGTGTTAATAGACCTCTCTGCATTGAATCATACTTGTTACTAATCTCTAGCTCTCTTCCACGGCATGTCTTTTATCCTGTCTTCCTTCTCTCACCCCAACCAGTTGTGGTTCTGCTGAAGGTTTCTTCCTGTTAAAAGAAAGTTTTTCCTTCCCACTGTTTCCAAAGTGCTTGGTCATAGGTGGTCATTTGATTGTTGGGTTTTCTCTGTATGTATTATTGTAGGGTCTACCTTACAATAGCGCCTTGAGGCAACTGATGTTGTGATTTTTTGCTTGAATTCATTGAACTGAATTGAATTGAAGTGAAGTGAAGTGAAGTGAAGTGAATTGAATAGACCCTGTACACGAAAAATGCTAACTTCCTGTTTTAAGACCAGATGTAGGGTCTTACATTTCCGGTAGCTTTATTTTGCAGTCAATCGCTACTGCGAAGATGGACTCCAAAATTATGTCCAAAACACGAAAACGGAAAGATCGCGTTAAGTTACAAAGAGCAGAAGGTGGGAACACTCACCACTGCTGTGTCATAAAAAAAAATCAAATGATCAATTTTGACGTTTGAAGAGTGTAGATCGATTGGTTGTTTACATCACTCAACACAAGCAGAACTGCATTACAAAATGAGAAGACACATCGTCCACATTCAGAAGCACATCTCTGTATAGTGACAGTTCTTATGATTTAAACAGGCAAATGTTCAGCATTCAAACTACAGGTGAACAATAGTCAAAGCCAGATGTTTGTCCCGTTATGTCGATATCAGCTAGTCAAGTACACACTTACACAGCATGTCAACAAACCGTGAAAAAAAGCCACAAAAAAAATAAATGAATGATTGCTGATAAGGGATTCTATACATTAGTATTTATGAAGGGTATGTTGTGACTTACCTTCAAAATTACAGTGGTCCCTTGCTATAATGCGGTTCACCTTTCGTGGCTGCGCTATTTCGCAGATTTTTTTTGTGCAATTTTGCATGCTTTTTTTTTTTTTTTTTTTTTTTTTTTTTACAGTGCATTGTGTTCTGCGTCCTGATCGGCTGCAGAGCACTGTCGATCTCCTTGCTAGCAGTGTCAGGATGTGTGAAGATTGTGCTCTGAAGATAACCATCGCACAAAAAGTTGGACTGAGTCATTGATTCATTAATGAATCATTGATGTTGAATTCTCTGGCAGCTGCTCTATTTCCCATGTTCTGGACCTGAAAACAGGGTTTGATCTTTGGTTTCATTCTATAATACTGGACTTATTTTTGAACTTTGAGAGTGTTTAAACAAGAGAGAAAAGTGTGAAAATGTTCATGCCTGTCTGAGAAAAGTGTATAAAGTGTGTAGTGAGGGGTTTTACAGCCTTAAAACATCTCAATTCAATTCAATTCAATTCAATAAAACTTTATTGATCCTGAAGGTTGACCCTGAAGGAAATTGGGTAATCTATAATAATTGTAAAAAAATTAAGTTGGCTACTTTGCAGATTTCACCTATCACTGGTTATTTTTAGAACATAACACCCGCGATAAACGAGGGACCGCTGTATACAAATACTGAGAAATATAGAATTTGAATCCTTTCTCTCTTTTGTTCTGAGGCGAGGGGGAAAAAATATCGACAAGTGGATGAAGATCATCTACAGATATATTCGGTAAATGCCCAAGACATCTTGAGAAATGTAAATTGCCACTTGATTCATCCATTTGGTTGACTTGTTTTGGAAAACCCGACCGTAAACAAGGAGTGAATATCACACCGGAAACGAAGCGGTATACAGGAGTTTCCCCACCGGAAGTAGCATATGCTAAGGTCCACAGAGTCTATCGAATTGAATTGAATTGAATTGAATTGAATTGAATTAAATGTGTTCTTTGGGTGACTCAGCAGTCCCACACTGATAAATGAAACTCCTGTGAATGAAGAAACTGCTACCAGATACATGGGAAATGTCTAAGAATAAGATCGCTATATAAATGACAAATATGAGAAAAGGATATATTAAGTATTGATGCTCATCTTTGCTTCGGATAATGTCTCTTTTAAAAAGTTTGTATCTTGTAAGCTCTCAATGGTGAAGTTTGGCTTTGAGGGTTGGGGGAGGAGAAAAAGCTTTTAAGGACCTTTGAATTCCAATTCATTTCTACTTTAAAGTGTTAAGGATGAAGCAACAATGCTCATCAACAAACATATGGCCACATTAGAGGCCCCACAATCTTACACCTCATGATGGAAGCAATTCACTTGGGTCACATCGCTTTGAAGGTGACGGCTGTCACTTGCGAACATTCCAGCCCCCAAGGTAGTTACTACCAGGTCATATGTCAATGAGGGTAATTCTTCAGTCTCATTGTTAGTCACTTTAGTTGCTTACCAGGAAACTGAGACAAATTTATCTTGGATTCTGGCCACTTTCGGTTGCCTGCAGTTGTTTTATCTGTAGAGCCCTGAAGCTGTGGAATGTCACCCACTTGCTGTGGTCTCCTGCAACCATGACATTGCAAATTATTTCCATTGTCTATATACCTTCAGTGTCACAGCTCATTTTTCTGATTTAGAGTAAGTATTTGACCCCCTCTTGAATTTTTCCAACTTAGAAAACATACACCTACAAAAAAATGAGCAGTTTATACCTTAAAGGTTGGTTAAAGTGTAAAGGAAAAAAAGGATTCTGTAATGTGTCTTTTAACAAAGCAAATGAGTTTTGATCTCCTACTGGCCAACAAGAATATTGATCAAGTGTACTATCTGACTAACAAGGATTCTGGAGGGAAAAGAATGCTAACCATGACCCCAAGAACACCATCTTTGTCATAACATAATGGTGGAAGCATTAAGCTGTAGTCATGTTTAGTTTTTTTTCATCCATTTTTCTTTCACTTGTGTCAGTTGAGGGTTGTGATGAAGCTGTGGCCTGTCACCTTGGACAGGTTTTTAGCTTGTTGCTGATGTAATGATGTTACATTTCTGTTCACAATTTTAATTTGCTTTAAGAATTAATTGGTGGAAAAGGCCTTGTTTACTACATAGATTTCAAAGATTTTTAGTTAAGTTGCATAGCTTCGCAACAAGGGGGAAGCAGTTCTGAGTGTGGTAGACTGCTGTAAGGCTCCCATAGTTCAGATAAGAAAGAGCTTGCAGACCTGTCACACCTCCCCTGTACTCTCGGCAGTTTCTTTTCTGTAAAACAGGTTAGTATGTTATCTAATCTCAATGCATTTATTAAGGACATAAACCCTTTTTGTGTTAATACTATTGTAGGTTATTTAAATTTTATTTTGTCTCAAATGCAGCTCCTAGAAACACGTTTTCTGTCCTAAATGTTATGAAAGATCTTAAAAACATTGATTGATCTGATTTCCACATGAGTGAGTGATCTGTCACTATGATTCTGTACTGAAAATTTGGTGTCCTGTATTTTGATTTTAGGAGGTAGCTGAATGCGTTTTTGTTTTGTTGATTTCTGTTGCGATGTTGTATTGTTGTTATACGCCTATCATGTGATTTAACCAGATTAAAGACCTTGCGAAAAAATAAGGTTGCCATTTCCAGTTCACGCAAATGCATACGTACATGGGTAATGATATTATCTTCAGATAACAGTGCAAAACCTGCTGACTTTATTACATACAACGCCGAGTTTTTCCTTTTATACCCAACTCAACGGGAAACTGAATTTACCTGGATACATCATGTTCACTATCACCTGTGTAAAAACTGCCGCTGATGTGGAAAACACGCCCACGTTCCCTAGTCAAAGTTAAACACAGGCAGCTTCCTGCTCGATATAACGAAACTTCGTCATGTTATTTTGTGTAAAGTCGGCGTCTGTTATCGATTATTAGCTCAGTTACTTGGGGCTGTTGTGGGCTTTTGGTCACTCCTAGTGACGTATATAAAATTTTAAATTAATAGACGGGATTTAAGAGGACAGAGCAAAGAACAGTGAGCGGCGAATCAGTCATGATGGAAAGTGACCAAGAGTTTATTAATGAACCACTTTGGAATAATTGTTTCCAGTGGGATTATTCGTAGTGCTGTTTATTTCTGCATTAAACACGTATTTTATAGTACGTTTAGAGACCTGATTAGTGTCTTTAAATGGCGCTGCAGAGAGACAGAAAAAGAAAATCACAAGTGTATATTAAATTTATGTGATTCAACATTACAAAACTTTGTTTTGATCAGAAATGAATAGGTACAAATGATGGTATTTGTACCTGTTTAATTTAGATATAAGGTTCCATACATAGCTGGACTGGCCATCGGGCATACCGGGCATTTGCCTGGTGGGCCGATGGTGATTTTTCATTTTTATGGGCCGATGGGTTTTGGGTTTGTAATGGAATTTCTTTCACTTATGTATTAATCACGTTATTGTAATGCCTTGGTGATTTTAACATGTCTGACACTCATACTTAAGACAAATGGTAGGGGGTGTAGTAAGGATGTTGGAAACAGGAACTCCAGAGGACCAGTCTTTTGTCTCTTCAAGGACTCTGGGAGGTAGCAGGGTGTGAATCTTAAGGTGTGAAACAGCTGTGTACTGCCTTTTGTTCCTGGAGAAGGTATTTAACTGAGAGCCACACTAGGCTCAGTGAGACTCTGCTGACCCTGCCCCGTGGTCATGCAGGCTCTCCACCAAGCTTGGTTGTCTGTTCTTTGTGTGCTTTGATTAAAGAATGTTGGCTACCGCTCACCGCTCATCTGCAGGCTTTATTTAAGTGGAAAAACTCGTTGTGGAAGTTTTTCCACTTAAATAAAGAAAAACTCGTTGTGGAAGTTTTTCCACTTAAATAAAGCCTGCAGATGAGCGGTGAGCGGTAGCTAACATTCTTTAATCAAAGCACACAAAGAACAGACAACCAAGCTTGGTGGAGAGCCTGCATGACCACGGGGCAGGGTCAGCAGAGTCTCACTGAGCCTAGTGTGGCTCTCAGTTAAATACCTTCTCCAGGAACAAAAGGCAGTACACAGCTGTTTCACACCTTAAGATTCACACTCCCTTGCTACCTCCCAGAGTCCTTGAAGAGACAAAAGACTGGTCCTCTGGAGTTCCTGTTTCCCCAACATCCTTACTACACCCCTACCATTTGTCTTAAGTATGAGTGTCAGACATGTTAAAATCACCAAGGCATTACAATAACGTGATTAATATATAAGTGAAAGAAATTCCATTACAATCCCACCCTTTGATTCTTAAATCAAGAATCACAATAATACCAGAATTTCTTTCCCGACATTCTGTACATCACATCAACATTATTGTACACTTAAAGGAGTTTCACACTGTGTATCCTCACTTCACTGTTCTCTCACCACCCTTTGTTCATCTTTAATCCTCCCCACAATCTAAGCTCTCACATGCAAATGGCAACAACAATGATACAGAGGAAAGGTCTTCTCCAGAGTGTCAAAGTACTTTGCATGGCAAAGTGAAAAAGCATTGGATGGTCATTCCCAGTCCCCGGTCATGGCTCCTGGTGTCTGTGCCATTTACAGAGTCATAATTCCAACGCTGGTCTCCCTCTGTGCTGTCACCTTTGGAGCTTGGCATGCTCTCTTCATCCCTCGATTTCTGTTCCAACGCAGCTGTAGATTTAAGGCAGAGCACGTCGTACACCTTAGTTGTCTTCCTCAACGTCAACGGCGAAACTCTTTCATTTTATTTTAAGATTTTGCTGTTCAAAATCTCCTCGTGACAATCCTTTGGAAGCCCAGTGGTGCAGCCCACTGTCGTTTGTCTGCTGTCCTGCAGATGGTCCCTGCTTCTCACTGGTCCTGGTGAAGCATTCTCTCCTGGTCATGGTCTGCATCTGCACCTCAGTCAATCCTTCCATATCCCTCATGTCATGGTCCCTGAAATTTAAAAATGAAAGCTTCCACGGAAAACCCTCTTTTGCCCTATGTCAGCTTAGCACAATTAGACATGCACAATGAAGTTGTGCATTGTCTCTTAAAAATTCACAGGGCTTCTCCCCTGGAGTAGTTTCACTCCAGGCCCTGTCATAATGAAAAAAAACATTAGCCAGTGGTGTGTCCTGCTGTAGATCATGTGATTGGATCATATGATTAACCCTTTGCTGTGGAAAAATAGATGTAGATGTTAGCGCAGCGCATCTGTATGTGTAGCCGCTAAACTGGTGACCTAAATCTTCGCCACCACGTCTATATACATACAAGCATAAGGGGAGAGAGTGAATCAGCGCTCGGAGTACGGACACTGGGCGGCTTTAAACACACCATTTATGTTTTAGAAGAACAGCCAGAATCACAAGTAGGAGTTAAAATCCCCACTATACAATAAAAAAATAAATGTTCCCAACCCACTAAAAAGCCCTGCCGGCAGAGATTAAAATACAATTAAAAAAATCAAAGCTAAATGAATGTCCTTTTTATACGATAAAACTTCCCCCCCAGAGTCCTCTATTCCCAGTGTCCAACCACACACACTCGGGCAAATGTTCCTTAGCTGAAAGACGCAGAAGGGGAGCTCCTCTTCCGGGATGGGGAAATCTCGCCAGCAGAAGGCCAGGAGGAGGCTCCTATCCCCACCTGGCGGCGCGACCCGTGCAGTCCAGCCACTCTCCGCACCCGCACATGGCTTCCCTCGTAGCCCGGCCTAAAAACAAACACGGGCCAGCAACGTGAGTCGGCACAGCCACTGTTACCCTCCCGGCAAAGCCACGCCTGGCGTCCAACAGTGGGAAAGCGATACTCACGGATGCAGGCAGAGGCGTCCCCTCTGCCCTACTGTGGATTTCACGCGTCGCCTCCCACTGTTGCTATTCTGTCCGTCAGAACTGAATCGCCGGGTTATGCTGGCCGATCGCCGGAAGTCTCGCGATGCCGCACAGGCAGGCCGGTCCTTCTATACATGCGCTCGTCTGCACACGTTCGGTTTCCTGCTCTTCGCTTTCCGTGTGTCTCTTCTCCTGTCTTTGCGCTCACTATCTCCCTTAAGTCAGTTTGGCAGCCAATAGGCCACCTCGGGGGGCACGCCCCCACCTCACAGGTGCACGCAATTATCTGTCCAATCCACAGTGGAATAAAAAAAGAATACTGTACAACAACACAAAACACAGTATAAATATAGAATAAAATCATGCAATAAAAATTATTACAATAAGAACATGCAACTAAAATTGACACTATACACCAACACACAGTCCAATCCAAAACAAAACATAAGAACACAATTTTCCACTGTGTGACATATGCACACTTTCTCACAGTGACCTCTGCACTGTAAACAATACAAGGTCATGAATAACACACCACTGGTAAATTCAAAGACACAGAAAGTGGTAATTAAAAGGTTAAGTCAGCACGGCCCAAAAGCTCATGCAACCTGTTGCTGTCACCTTTCTGCTCCCGTAAAAAGAAACATACATACATCCACCCTTTGGTCAGATCAAGGTGGAGGTGCAATCTTGCATACTGGTGTCAAGTCAGCCAAAGCTTTTGTCAGTCCAGTCAGTCCCCATTTTTATTTGCTGACAGTAGAACCTCGTGACGCAATAAGTTTCTACTGCCAGCAATGACGTCATTTCAAAAAAAAAAAAAAGAATTTAGACTGGATTACCTCGCTGAATCCTTTTTGACAGGGACTTGTTTTCTGATTGTCCCAAATAAGTGGCTTTCTCCCAAGCCCATTTTAATTTTTGGAGAAACTCACTCGCGATTGTTCAACATGTTGTGTAGCACTTTCGATCCCGATATTGCAGGCCTGCTTCAAAAGAGAAAATTGCTAAACAAAAAAAAAAAAATCTCAGTGCACTGTTAAAAATAAAAAAATATGAAGGCCTCTTTTTAGAAGTTGGCTAACCATACTCTCTCAGAATGATAGATCAAAACAAAACTAATTGGCAGTTTCAAAGTGGTACCAAAGGAAAATGCAAAATCCCCAAAACTTTCATCCACCAGTCACACCTCACACAACAATATTCTATTAGATAATGAGTTTTGTTTTCCCCCATGTAACCAGATGTGTGTCATGATAAGACCTCCCCCACACATCAGAAACCAGAAACTCAATAGCCTATTAGTCCCCACTCATCTGACCCCCCTGCAGCATTCTGTTCACCCCTGCAATGATTCAATCATTCTTCCCCAAAATAATACTAGTTCACTAGTCTATGTATCACTTCTTAACCCACTAAGTGAACTGGACAAGATGATGGTAACAGCAATGCATGCTTAAAATACTGTTTGATCTTCATGAGCTTCATTGCATGTGTGTTTGTGTTAGTAGGATTAATGCATTTTTCTGTTTGTGTAATTTTTGTGTACCTCTCCTCTTTGCGGTGCTCCAGACACTTTTCAATTCTCCACGCAAGGCAGTCGTTTTCCTTCCCAGTTTCCTAAACCCAAATTTCATTTCCCACACTAAAACAGCCATGTTCTCCCCTGCTCCTTCCACTGTGGTCTCATCTCATCTCTCCCCCTTGCAGCAGTCCAGTGAGAGTCAGTTTTCTTCAGCTTTGTCCTGTGTTTTCCACTGTCTCATCTTGCCATTTTGCTCCAAAAGTGGCAAACGTCCAACTCAGTCAGTCTTTTCAATGGTCCATTCACACACAGTGAAGTTGCAGCTCGTTAGAAATGCACATCCATCCATCCAGTCATGATGATGCCATTTTTCTCCTTGCTGTCGCTGTCTTGCACAGCTGCTGCTGCAACTTTTCTTCACTGCTCAGGATACTGCTGTGAGCTCCTGATATCCATCTCGTTGTTCTGGAACTGCTTTTCTTGTCTTCAGGGAGAGATTCTTGGAGCTTGTGTTCTCAGGGTGACAAACACATGGAAGTTAAGCTGTAAAACAATTCAGCCAAAACTTGGCTTGAGTGTTTCTAATGATGTTAACCTATAATTTCTTGCGACTGCTGCACGTGAAAAATTGATCAGGGTCTGCTCTTCACCTGCAAGTGACACACTGAGACATTTTGATCATTCTTATCACTGCTTAAAGAAACACGTCTCCCCTCTCTGGTTATGAAGTCCCCTTTCTTAAAAACCCAGAAAGATTGTAGTTGTTCTACACTGAAAATCACCAAACCCTCTTCCTATTTTTGCTTATTTTCCTTTTTTGCTTATTTTCATCAACAAGTCTGCGAAATTCTTGTGTGTCCACCCTAGGGGAGCTGGTGGCCTGCAGTACCACCCTCTCCCGCTAGTTGGAAACAATTTTTACACACATTTCTACACTCCTCTCTTTTTTTTCCTTTTCTTGTTTTTGTTCCCATTTTTCACTGTTTTTTTTTTACACACACATCAACTTTTCCCACACAACCATTCTCTGCAATCTTACACACCACACATTTACTCAGTTCTTATCATACAGTCAGTTATTGAGTTTTGTCTCTGGCCGCCTGGTGGAAGACCTGCCGCTTTACTGGATCCAGTTTCCCATTACTACACGAGGCGTCCCCCGTGAGGCCCTTGCCTTCTACGGACCAAGGAACGAACACCGCCACTCTGCGCACTGTAGTACGCAGAAATGGTCCCCGACAGTGTACCCGAACCGCCGTTCCTGTGGCGTACTTGGACCGAACACAGGCCTGGGCTGGCTTCTCCCCAACTGCGTGCTCGAGCCACTGTCCTTGTGATAGGCCGTTCCCAACACAAGCCTGGGGTCTCAAACCACCAGGATTTTTTCCTCCGGAGACTCGAACTCCGGAGTCGGCCAGCGTTCCCCCCCTCGGCCAGACAAAAACTCTCCATGACTGTATACAAGTTAGCTACAACTCACCCAGCTGCAGGAGTCCCCTCAAAATCGATGGTCTCGGTGGTCGCTGAAACACGCAGCTCCATGACTCCTCCATTTCCTTTGCTTCAACAGCCGGTAGGACAAAGGTACCTTTTCCCTCAGGGGTGATCAGCCCGTCCACGGAACCGTTGTTCAGCGACCACACGGACCACCCTGCTCGCAGCGCCATTCTGTTGTGGAAGTTTTCCACTTAAATAAAGCCTGCAGATGAGCGGTGAGTGGTAGCTAACATTCTTTAATCAAAGCACACAAAGAACAGACAACCAAGCTTGGTGGAGAGCCTGCATGACCACGGGGCAGGGTCAGCAGAGTCTCACTGAGCCTAGTGTGGCTCTCAGTTAAATACCTTCTCCAGGAACAAAAGGCAGTACACAGCTGTTTCACACCTTAAGATTCACACTCCCTTGCTACCTCCCAGAGTCCTTGAAGAGACAAAAGACTGGTCCTCTGGAGTTCCTGTTTCCCCCAACATCCTTACTACACCCCCTACCATTTGTCTTAAGTATAAGTGTCAGACATGTTAAAATCACCAAGGCATTACAATAACGTGATTAATACATAAGTGAAAGAAATTCCATTACAGGTTTGTTTTTGTTTTTTTCGTTTTTTCCCCTTAACGGTATAAACACTGAAAGGTGGTGGATTGGCCAGATGCTGGGAGATGTATAAAAATAACTCAATTGTTTGGTGGTGGCTATTGCGGAGCTTCCACAGATTCAGTAACATTAGCAAGTGGTGGAGGCCAGCAGATGCAGCACGCTGGCAGGTGGATGACGGAAAGGCAGGAGGAGCAGAGACCCGAGGCGGTGAACTGAACTTCAGGTAATAAGTTATGACCTGCAGTCTATCTGGGTCAGATATAAACGAAGTCTAGGTGGAGTTTATTTTCGTTATGCTGACTTTTTACAGTCAGTTACAATAACTCTTACTGCGTACTAGCTAGCATGACGGAGTTTATATACTGCTGGGCGGGTGCTATGATTTTATTGATGTTGAACTTGTTTTATCTAATTTTATTTATAAGGTTAGTTATTAGAGTTTCCAACCGTCTCGTAAAAAAATGGAATCGTCTCGTATACAGAGAAAATATTGCGCGTTTGGTATTGAGGTGAAAAGGAACACAGTTTGTCCCGGACTTCAGCTAGAATGAAAAAGACACAAAGCTGGAGTTATTCTGTGTTTACGCTGTCAGCTGCCTCTTCTTCTCTCATTATCCCCCCTCCCTCTCCTGTTTCTTCTTCAATCATGAAACTGATCAACGATCAGCTGATCGGCTTTTCTCTCTTGTGCCACACATGCAGCAGCTGATCAACGAATTGTATATCGTGTATGTGCTTTTTGTTGCGGCAATATCTTTTTACCCTCTTTCCCTGACTGACTGTCCACTACTTCTAATTATCGGAATTAAATATCAGATATCAGCATCAGATCAAATGCAATAAATGTGAGACTGATGACAACGACAATTACTAAAGGTGAAAATATTGTATGCAAATTGTTTGGGTTTTTTTACCATATGAATACAATATTTAACAAAGTATGGTGTCCCAAACAATGTATACACTGTCAGATACAGTGTAACAATATCCAAAATCTAAAGCAGTCTATATCATTTCACAAAACCAGATTAAAATAAATAAATTCAGTTAAAGAATGTCCACTGGATTTTATTTTGCACTTAAATTTAGATAAACCTAAAAAAAGTCACCTTTTTTAAGAAATGCACATGCATTATATTGATGGATTTATTTATTTATTATGTTCTTAATCTAACAAATTACACTCCTGAGTACATCAGGCAACAGTGATTTAGATCCTCTGTAATTACTGAGTCTGTGCAATAAAGATATAGTTAGATCTCGGCAGAATTGCCGAATAATACATTTTCATTGCAATGCAGATGACACCCAGTAATAATAATGACAGCTGCATTCCAGTTAGGACGGGTCCTGCTTTTATGGATCAGACTCAATTTTAGCCTTCTGTGTTAGTGTGGACAACTAAAAATGACAGGTATAGAATAAAATGTAGATCACTTAAAGGCTATCATTTTGAATCCATGTACTGAGCTTAAATGAAAAACAAAAATGATATTTGTTAACGTTAGGATGGGTTGACAGCATATGATATTACAGAGTGAGATGATGACAGATGATCCGCTGTGGTGACTTCTACAGGCAGCAGCTGAAAGAAGACATATCACCACCATTAAATTGGGACAAGTAATGCATCTTACAAGTACAAATAGTAAATCTATCGTACTGTTCGTTAGCCAGAATTGATGGATATAGACAGGCAGAAATTTTCCTTTAAACAGAAGTCGTGAACAGGTACAGCTCCAGGATAGTTTCCAAACACACAATTAAAAGAGACAAAACAGGACAAACAATCTGTTAAAACAGCAACAACAAAAGAAGCTAACAGTTTTAGCAGCAATATTGTCAGATATATCAGAACTGCAGTTAACATTCATGAGACTGGGTCAGCAGTGCTTGAGTCCTCTGGCAGTTCAGCAGATGAAGATTTAAGGCCTTGTAAGGATTTTGTTACTGAACCATCTGAGGCTGTCTTGTTTGGAATGAAGGTACAATGCACAACCCCAAACACAGAGCAGTCAACTTTCTAGCTTTTTACTCAACAGCATATCTAAAACCATTTGGTTCTGCCAACCTGTTAGCATGGTCCGGTCCGATTGTTCGCTCACACTTTTTATAGGATTTTAGATAAAGCTAACAAAGTGTTTTTCGCTTTGGGCCGATGGTTTTTTGGGGGGGGGGGTTTTTTGTTGGTTTTATTTTTCTGTAACAGTATAAACAATGAAAGGTGGTGGATTGGCCAGA
Organism: Oreochromis aureus; assembly: GCF_013358895.1. Lineage (NCBI taxonomy): Eukaryota > Metazoa > Chordata > Actinopteri > Cichliformes > Cichlidae > Oreochromis > Oreochromis aureus. Next base: position 8,619,244 of record NC_052962.1, on the reverse strand, counting down.
TGCTGGCCGATGTGTAAAAATAACTCAGTTGTTTGGTGGTGGCTATGGCGGAGCTTCCACAGAGGCAAGCAAGTGAATGAGGGAAAAGGGAGGCAGGAGGAGGAGAGACCCGAGGCGGCCACCGGTCCGAGTGTCAGGTGAACTGAACTTCAGGTAATAAGTTATGAGTTATATAATAAGTTATTTTACCACATGAATGTGCTATGGCTGTGTGATTTATTACTATTACAAAAGGTTACTCGCCATACCAATACCAACTAGATTTTTAAATCTTAATATAAAATGAGTAACAGTAGGGTGGACATTAGGTAAGGCTGCACTTTTTGCAGCGATCTCGTATAGAAAACTATTCCGCGCGTACAGGGAGTGCAGAATTATTAGGCAAATGAGTATTTTGTCCACATCATCCTTGTCGGGGGAATTTCCCAAACAGAAGGCTGCCAAAGTAAAACAGAGACACAGTGAGACAATATAATCAATCACATGTACATGGGTGAACGTCTCGAGAGAGAGTCACACCAGTACACTTCTTTATTGCAGGTTATATAGGCATGTAGGTTACTCAATAGGGCGGAGGCAGTCTCCGCCTGTTCTCAGAATATAGATTGCTTAACAGACAAATGCATATCTTGCTAAAACGTTCTGTTCATACTTATACTAAACATCTGCTTAAGTGGAACTTTCCGTTCCTCTTTACACAGGAACTTGTCTTCACAGGCATATGATAAGCATAGGCAAGGCTTCATGTTTATCAGGGTGAATCGTCATTCAGAGTTTACACAATCACAAGCAAAGCATATTTGAATAATAAACAAAATCTTTTCACATTTCCCTTCTGTTGTTTAACTTTCACACTAGTTAAAACACCATTGGTTTATTATCTGTGCATGATTTCTTGCAGCGCATTTTTAATCAGCACGTCATACATTGGTGTATCACAGCATTTCAGTGTCAGGGGGATTATCATCATCTTCGTCCATGGGCAGTGTCAGGTATGCCTGCACATGAACTGCAACAACTTTATTAATCATTGATTGTACACATGGCAAAATACAAGAAGTAAGACAACAGAGTAGGAGTAGAAGAACTCCTACAAAAACCAGTCCTTTTATTAAAAGAGATTTCCAGGAACCACTCAACAGCCAGGTAAGCCAATCTTCAGTGTTCGTGACATAGTCCTGTTGCTGAGCGTCCCTGAGTTGTTTCAGCGTGCGTAAGGCGTCGGTCATGTTGGAAGAGTGAACATTATCTGGAATGTACGTACAGCATGTGTTGTTAAAGAGTATACAGAGTCCTCCTTTCTCAGCCAGAATCATGTCCAGTGCGACTCGGTGTTGCATCACAGTTATGCGCAGGGCATCAATCTCTTCATTTTGTTGATTGTTGATTTTGCACGAGGCATTTAGGAACAGTCCAAAGCGGCAGTCCAAAGTTTCAATTCTTAACATGTTCTTTCCAGTGCCCACCAATGGAAACAGTGAGTGGAGGACCTTTTGTCCGGTGGTCCAAAGCTTAAATTCCTCTGGCACATCACTGCCATAGATGGGATCATGTGGTTGCAGTGTGGAGACGTCTCGTCGTCGTCTTGTAGTCTGAGAGCTATTTACAGCTGACATCCTGAAGGTGTGGTCTGAAATGAAGATTGGGGCACAGGTGCCCGTCCATCCGGGTGGCAGTATGAAGTAGGCACGTTGTCCACACAGCCAGGCCATTCCCTGCACCCAGTAGGTGCTGTTGCTGGGCGCGGACGTGTTTACAGGTGCGCCCTCTCCGTTGGCTGCGGTTTGGTTACAGTTGGTGGTGTTGCCTAGGGGTCTGTTACCGTTGTCTTGTCGGTAGCACATGGAGTGGTTCTTCCCTGGGGTTTGGTCCAAGAACACTGGGAAGTGAATGGACGTGTTCCGATTCGTCACGTTGAAGTTGATCCAGAAGAGCCGGTCACACGTTCCGTTGTCAAGTCCAGCGTTTTCGACGGTGATTATCTCGTATTGGGGTGGTGCCTGGAAGATACTAAAAAGGTTAAGCGAATAGATGATAGAGCTTGTCTCATTAATGATGATTTTCTTATGTTGATAGCCAATGCCCGAAAAGCTGGCGGCACGTTTGGCTTGTGTTCTGTTCTTTATTGTCCTCGAAAAGTGCGAGGAGTCCTGCTAGGAGCAGGAGGACAGCTGCTAGGACGGCGAGTGTCTTCATGACAGCCAAACACACCTAGATCCTCGGGTGAGTAGACTACTGGCGAGAAGTAGAGGGCGGGATATACCCAATCAGCCCTCTCTTCACCAGGTAGATCACCAGAAGGTTGGGGTGCTGGAGTCTATGAGTCTGGGCTGTCACTCACTTTCTTGCAGTGGCTTTGGTGAATCCAAGATGGTCTTTCTGCTATCTTACAGGCAGTTGGTGTGGTGATAAGCACTTGGTATGGGCCTTCCCAGCGGGGCGAGCTCCAATTCTTTCTCTGGAGAACTCGAATCAGGACCCAATCACCTGGCTTCAACCTGCAAGATACTGGAGAAGATTCAGAAGGCAGTTTATTGTTTAGAACAATATCTTGCTAGTGTAGTTTCTCTGATTGATTTATCTAAAGGTTCACTTGTGATTGGCAGTGGAAATGGTCTGCTATGAATGATTTCAAAAGGCGTAAGTTTTTGTGAACCTTGTGTTAATCTCATCCACATTTTTACTAGGCCTATGCACTCTGGCCACGGCCTTCCTGTTTCTTCCATACATTTTCTAAGCCTCTGTTTTATTGTGCCGTTTGTCCTTTCCACTAGGCCGGCACTTTGGGGATGATAAGCACAGTGATATTTGATGTTAAACCCTAGTGCTTCAGAGACTTTGCTGATTACCTCATTGACAAAGTGTGTCCCATTATCTGATCTTATCAGAGTGGGGATGCCATATGTTGGAAAAAATGGTTACATAAGCATTTTGCTACTGAAATGGCATCTGCTTTCTTTACTGGGTAGATTTCTGGCCATTTTGAGAATACATCTATGATCACTAGAGCGTATTTTGAGCCTTGGCATTCATTTAGTTCAATAAAATCCATGTGGATTGTGTGAAAAGGATGAGGTGGTGTGGGAAAATGACCTCTTTTTGGCCTAAGATTCCCTTGTACATTGTGTTTTTGGCAAATCATGCATGTTCTGACAAATTCTTTTGCTGAACTTTCGAAATTTAGAGTGTAAAAGTGTTTTGGAGATTATATCTCCTATCCCTCCTGTTGACGCATGGAGAGTAACTCCATGTGTCACTAAGACTGCTGTTTTGTGTAGAGATTTTGGAAGTATTGGTTTTCCTTCACAAATCATCAAGTCATCTCTTAGTTGCGCTCCGCATTTCAGCCATTTCTTTTGCTCAACTGTGGGAGCTGCTTTTTGTTCATCCTTTGTCAGTTTTAGTTTGCATCACACTTCTTAGTTAAAAGAATGTGAAAATCATTAGATTTATTAGATAGGTTTGTATTATCCTATACTGCTGATTTACTGTGAGTGAGTTACACTGTTTCATGACATTTCATACTGCCGAGTTATGAAGAGAATATTGTATTCAGAGAGTAGGGGCCTCTCTTTTTTTTTTTTTGTGATAGTAAAGAGAACAGAGCACATGCCACGGGGCGTCACCCCACCCTTGGTGGAAGCAGAAAAACAGGGAGCCAAGGTCATAACTCAGGCTCACAAAGAGTCAGAAAGAATGTGAATACTTAGTTTTGTGGCTGTGGCGCATTTTGTATAGCTTCTTTTCTTTGTTTAGTAGCTTTCTGCCTTCACCTGAGGGTGTGCCCTAAGCATGTGACTTCAGGTCTCCATAATTGGAGTTTATTTAAAGATAAATAAGATGATTTCATATATTGCTCGCAGATCATGCACTAGACGATATGTTGCAGTATTAGCCTGCTTCAACACTTAAACAAAACATCACTCTTTGTTTTATTATTATTATTATTATTATTATTATTATTATTATTATTATTATTATTATCCTGTCTCAAAACAGAAAATGAAATTGTAGTTGTTGTTGGCTGAGAAACACAAAACCTCTCTTTTTTTTTTTTTTTTTTTTTTAAAACAAGAAACTAAGTTTTAATTTCTCAGCCTTGTCACATAAAACAAAACAGACAACCCAGCTCTCAGCTGGCTCTGGACTTATCATCATCAAGGACACAAAAAGAAAAAGAAAAAGCTGCTGCCAGAAACAGAGCAGAAGTGTGAGGAAAAAACTGAGCTCACAGACAGCTGCATGTGTGACCTTTAATATGCAGCTTCTGCTCTAAAAAACAAATAAAAATAAAAAAATGTGTAACTTGCTCATCAGCTTGGTAGTGTCCACATATTTAATTCAGCTTCTCAATCTTGTAGCTTTAGCTGTTGTATACAGGGTTTGGCTTATTAGTTGTTAGTATAGGTTTGCTCTTCATCTCAACAAGGTCTCATCTAGGATGACAGGTTTACAACCAGGTCAAGTGTCTCTATGCACCTGATTAGTTTAGTTATTTCCTTATTTTCTTCATCTCCTATATCATTGTACTGAGTTTGAGCAAACCTTAAGCTTGAATCAGACTACTTTTAACAATCTTCCACCTCGCATCATAACTGACTGAGGTGCCCCTTCCTATTAATAGTATGTCATTATTAATGTTATCATTGTATTGTTTTTCCTTTTTTATAACAGCAATAGTATATCACAATACACTACTTTACTACTAATATACAATAGTATATTAGTTTATATTTTATTATGTATCCATCAAAGGCCGATGTGACCTGCAGTTTCACACCTTCCCAAGCTGGAGACATTTTCCTTGGCTGAACAATGACACAGCCTTAATATGCCTTATGCATCTCTCTTTTATTTGATATATTTTGTGTGAATTATCTGGTATCACGCATTCTATTCATTCAGCTTGGTTGTCTTCCCAATTTTGTTTCATTGCTTTAATTTAAGTTAACCTTAATTTAACCTTTTGTTTATTCCACTTCATTCCTCTTTCCATGCTTTAAAATATTACAACTCTTGTGTATGCTTTGATTTCTTTTTAGCTTCCTTTTCAGTATTTATTTCTGCTTGGAGGGTTTCTTATAATTTAGTTAATGCATTTTCCTCCCACGTGGGACATTTAGTTTTCTTTGGTTTCTCCATCTATATACACTAATTTGTCTGGCGCCTGGACATTTCTTTTTCTAGCCACTGCTCGTCAGCAGTGAGTTTTGTTGCTTTATTTCCCATTTTCTTATTTGTTTTATATGTTTATTTCTACTTATTTTATTTATTTCTTTATGTATTTAGCGCTTAGTAATACACACACACACACCTGCGGCGCTTTCACTGGCACGAGAACAGAGAGAGGTGGCTGACACGCCCGTCTACTTTTGAGCTATTCTCAAAAGCGGTGTCGACTTTATGTGATAAAACACGACCTTCCTCTCAGTTCACCAGTACTTCAGCGACCAACAGTAAACAAATCAGTGGAATAGTTCAGCCTCCTTATTGTGCTGTAAAAATCAACTTATTCCACCACAAAAATAGACAATAAAAGACAGACAGTTTCAACGCGTTCACGCTACCAGCTTCTTAAAGCGGCGTAGTGCTTCCAGCCTCTCTTGGGCGAGCTTATAGACCTATTTTTACCTTTTCGGGGAGCTACCAATCATTCTTAGACGAGCTCAATATTTATTTTACTGCTTCCAACCCTCTGCGGGCGAGCCTTCTGCTTCCAGCCCTTCTTGGGCGAGCTATTTCTTTTAAATTTTGTTTTCGTTTTTGCGCAAACCTTTATTATCTCAAAGTAGTCTGTCTTACCTTGGCGCTGGTTTCTTCAGATGCACCTGATCAGCCCCGACGTGCGCGGACCGCTTGTAAAACGTTGACCAAGACCCGAATTCACGCTCTTGGGTTTTATCACAGACCTAGTGCGTGAGCTGCCGGCAGACTTCAACGTGGGCTTCTCGCACCGACGGGACCTGGTGAGGCGCCTTCTGTGAGAGCTGCTTTAAATAGGCTGTCTCATCCGGCTCGAAGGACCAAGAAATGTCGGGGGAATTTCCCAAATAGAAGGCTGCCAAAGTAAAACAGAGACACAGTGAGACAATATAATCAATCACATGTACATGGGTGAACGTCTCTCGAGAGAGTCACACCAGTACACTTCTTTATTGCAGGTTATATAGGCATGTAGGTTACTCAACAGGGCGGAGGCAGTCTCTGCCTGTTCTCAGAATATAGATTGCTTAACAGACAAATGCATATCTTGCTAAAACGTTCTGTTCATACTTATACTAAACATCTGCTTAAGTGGAACTTTCCGTTCCTCTTTACACAGGAGGCATATGATAAGCATAGGCAAGGCTTCATGTTTATCAGGGTGAATCGTCATTCAGAGTTTACATAATCACAAGCAAAGCATATTTGAATAATAAACAAAATCTTTTCACAATCCTCTTCATGCATGTTGTCTTACTCCAAGCTGTATAGGCTTGAAAGTTTACTACCAATTAAGCATATTAGGTGATGTGCATCTCTGTAATGAGAAGGGGTGTGGTCTAATGACATCAACACCCTATATCAGGTGTGCATAATTATTAGGCAACTTCCTTTCCTTTGGCAAAATGGGTCAAAAGAAGGACTTGACAGGCTCAGAAAAGTCAAAAATAGTGAGATATCTTGCAGAGGGATGCAGCAGTCTTAAAATTGCAAAGCTTCTGAAGCGTGATCATCGAACAATCAAGCGTTTCATTCAAAATAGTCAACAGGGTCGCAAGAAGCGTGTGGAAAAACCAAGGTGCAAAATAACTGCCCATGAACTGAGAAAAGTCAAGCGTGCAGCTGCCAAGATGCCACTTGCCACCAGTTTGGCCATATTTCAGAGCTGCAACATCACTGGAGTGCCCAAAAGCACAAGGTGTGCAATACTCAGAGACATGGCCAAGGTAAGAAAGGCTGAAAGACGACCACCACTGAACAAGACACACAAGCTGAAACGTCAAGAGTGGGACAAGAAATATCTCAAGACTGATTTTTCTAAGGTTTTATGGACTGATGAAATGAGAGTGAGTCTTGATGGGCCAGATGGATGGGCCCGTGGCTGGATTGGTAAAGGGCAGAGAGCTCCAGTCCGACTCAGGCGCCAGCAAGGTGGAGGTGGAGTACTGGTTTGGGCTGGTATCATCAAAGATGAGCTTGTGGGGCCTTTTCGGGTTGAGGATGGAGTCAAGCTCAACTCCCAGTCCTACTGCCAGTTTCTGGAAGACACCTTCTTCAAGCAGTGGTACAGGAAGAAGTCTGCATCCTTCAAGAAAAACATGATTTTCATGCAGGACAATGCTCCATCACACGTGTCCAAGTACTTCACAGCGTGGCTGGAAAGAAAGGGTATAAAAGAAGAAAAACTAATGACATGGCCTCCTTGTTCACCTGATCTGAACCCCATTGAGAACCTGTGGTCCATCATCAAATGTGAGATTTACAAGGAGGAAAACAGTACACCTCTCTGAACAGTGTCTGGGAGGCTGTGGTTGCTGCTGCATGCAATGTTGATGGTGAACAGATCAAAACACTGACAGAATCCATGGATGGCAGGCTTTTGAGTGTCCTTGCAAAGAAAGGTGGCTATATTGGTCACTGATTTGTTTTTGTTTTGTTTTGAATGTCAGAAATGTATATTTGTGAATGTGGAGATGTTATATTGGTTTCACTGGTAAAATAAATAATTGAAATGGGTATATATTTGTTTTTTGTTAAGTTGCCTAATAATTATGCACAGTAATAGTCACCTGCACACACAGATATCCCCTAAAATAGCTAAAACTAAAACAAACTAAAAACTACTTCCAAAAACATTCAGCTTTGATATTAATGAGTTTTTTGGGTTCATTGAGAACATGGTTGTTGTTCAATAATAAAATTATTCCTCAAAAATACAACTTACCTAATAATTCTGCACTCCCTGTATATAAAACGGGTCCGCGGCTCCGAACTGTAGTAAAGGGACCTCTGGCTAATACGCTGGGTTCCGTGTCGGGCTTGTAGCTGAAAACTAGCTTTACTTTGTTGTCTGGGTCAGCTTTGCTAGCGAGAGACAGAGAGAGGCGTTGAAAGGCTGCTCCAACGGAACTTATTGTTTCGGAGAAAAACATGAACACAGTGTACAGTCGAGTCTTAATAGCTTACTTACAACTGGGCTACACTGCCCATGAGGCTACATTCTTTAGGGCTATGTAACAGTCTGCCTATTGCCTTCATATTAAATAATTTTTTGAACAATAATTTTAAAAAATATTTCATCACATCATTATGTGGGCTTCAAGTAGAGGTGATATGGGCTGCAAAATTGAGGCATTAGAGCCTCTTAATGCGTGTTTTGTTTGGGTTTCCACCAGCGTGGAATTACCAAAAATAGAGAGGGGACAGCCTAACATATGAAACAGGAAAAGACCGCCGTGTAATGCCTTTATTTCAACAAAGTAACTGTATTCTGAATACCACTTTTTTAAACGGTAACTGTAACGGAATACAGTTACTCATATTTTGTATTTTAAATACGTAATGCCGGTACATGTATTCCGTTACTCCCCAACACTGTCTATCATTAGGGATCTAGCTGGGTTTTCGAGCCCACAGGGGTGGTTATCTGTCCAGTGGCCGGACTGATCTGAGTCACACGCATCTCATAATGTGCATTATCCTGAAGTTGACTCTGCAAGTTATATCTATCACCCTCGCCTTTTCTCTTTTTATTATACTGTCTTCTTTTTATCTGCCCCTACTTTTTTTGCATCTTCACTTTTTTTGCATCTTCACTCCCATAGCTTTAAATTGTGACTGAGTTCATATATATATATATATATATATACATATACATATATATATGTAGTGTCTAGCACCCCCAACAAGCACCCCACAACACCTTTAAGATACAACTCCAATTAAATTCACCATCAGGTGCACCCAAGATGGACATCAAATGAGTGCGGTGTAGTTAACACGAAACACAATTAAACACAATGAATGACCAACAGGACAGCAACATGACAACAACAAGATGGCAGCAGAGTGTGCTTGTAACAGGAGAGAGAAAAAAAATTTATCTGGGGTCCACCCTACTATAAACCAAATTGCAGACCTCCTATGAGGATCCTACTGGCCACCATTTAACAGTTACACAGCTAAACAGGTGCCAGGGGAAATGAATCCAATTTGCAATGCTTAAGGACAGGCTCTGACTGTCACCAACTACGGCAGGAACGAGTACCAAAAACCAAACCAAAGGCCAGCAGGTGGATGAGGGAAAGGGGAGGCAGGAGGAGGAGAGACCCGAGGCGGCCACCGGTCCGAGTGTCAGGTGAACTGAACTTCAGGTAATAAGTTATGATCTGCAGTCTATCTGGGTCAGATATAAACCAAGTTTAGGTGTAGTTTATTTTCGTTGTGCTGACTTTTTACAGTCAGTTACAATAACTCGTACTGCGTACTAGATAGCATGACGGAGTTTCTATACAGCTGGGTGGGTGCTATGATGTTATTGATGTTGAACTTTACTTTATTCATAAGGTTAGTTAGTAGAGTTACCAACTGTCCCGTAAAAAACGGAATCGTCCTGTAAAAAACGGAATCGTCCTGTATTCAGAGAAAATATTACGCATTTCGTATTGAGCCGAAAAGTCCCATACTCCAGCTAGAATGGAAAAAGACACAAGGCTGGAATTATTCTGTGTCTTTACGCTGCACAGCTGCTGCTTCTTCTCTCATTCTCTCCCCCTTCCTCTCCTGTTGCTACTTCAATCATGAAACTAATCAATGATCAGCTGATCGGTATTTCTGAAAAAGTCCCGTCTCTCTTGTTTGTTTACCTCCCACTTTGCACCAGAAAGAGGAAACCAGCGGATGTCGTGATAGACAACAGCAGCACGTTTAAGCTTGATCAGCTGTTGTTAGAATCTATTTAATATTAATTTCTAGTATCAGCTGATGTTTACTGGAGCCACAGCCGTAAAAGCTGCTGGTCATGATATCGGTTTGGATATGTGGTGAGAGGGAAAGATGAAGATGAAACCAGGAGATGTCCTTACTGAATCATCAGAGCTGAACAGGTGATGGAGAAACAGGTTTACCTTTTAGGTGACAGGAATGAGTTGAAGGGAAGTTATGAACTGTTTGTGAGAGACAAATAACACCAGGATCCTTTTCTAAGTAGCTGACAGCTGGTAACTGTGCAGGGGCGGGTCTAGCAAAGTTTTGCCAGGGGGCCAGGTAGGGCATTACCAGTGAAAGGGGGCACAAAGCTGGAGTTGGAAACCACAGCTGTGCGTGTTCATGGAGCTTGCATTTTCACCTGCTGGACATCACTACCTGACAAGTTTAACTATCTTCAGAATATTGCAGAGGCCTTATTGACAGTACTTGGCTCTACATATCTGTGTGAGCAGATTTTCTCTCACGCGAAGAGTGTCCTCAGGTAGCCGTCTGAGTGCTGGACACTCGGAGACCTGTGTCTCTAAGTGGGAGACCAGAGATCACATTAACATGTGTATCCCTGTATTAACAAACATGTCATATTGGCCCAGTTTATTTTTCTTATCATTGTTGTGAGGAGACCATAAATAGCATTTGCATTTTCTGTTGTACAGTTCATTTGCTGTTATGGAGTTCTTGTTATGCATAAAAAGTGTCTTTTTATTTTTTTGTTACAAAATAGCTGATAACTATTTGCTGATAGCTGCCAACATCTGCAAACAAATATAATTCTATAAAGTTGCTCTATATAGTGTGTAACTGTTAATATAGAGCGTTATTAAATTTATTGCTAATGCAATCATATGGCACAATGACTTCTGAGGAAATTTTAGATGGCACTCATTGTCAGAAAGGTTGCCGACCCCTGGTATACAGGAACATCTGTGCTGAGTATGGCCTGGGAGTCCCAAGGTCAAAATGGGACAGGAACCCTAGGGTGTCAAGCTAAGATCCTGTGGGACTTTCAGATACAGACAGACAAATTGGTGATGGATAACCAGTCAGGCATAGTAGTGGTGGCCCAAGGTTTCTTCCTGTTATAAAGGAGTTTTTCCTTCCCACTGTTGCCAAAGTGCTTGGTCATAGGGGGTCATATTGTTGGGTTTTTCTCTCTATGTATTTTTGTAGGGTCTACAATAAAACAATACAAAGCGCCTTGTGGCAAATGTTATCGTGATTTGGCACTGTATAAATAAAATGGAATTGAATTGAATTGAAAATTGAATTGGTGGAGAAGCAGAGTAAGACGTAATGATAGATGTAGTGATACCGAATGATAGCAACATCAAGAAAGGGGAACACGAGAAGCTTGAGAAATACCAAGGGTTGAGAGAAGAGCTCGAGAAGAGGTGGAGGTTAAAGGCAACAGTGGTCCAAGCAGTAATCAATGCACTTGGTGCAGTAACCCCCAACCTAGGCAAGTGGCTCTAGTAGATTCCAGGAACAACATCCGAGATCTCTGTCAAGAAGAGTGCCGTTCTAGGAACAGCAAAGATAATGCACAGCACCCTCAAGCTCCCAGGCCACTGGTAGAGGACCCAAACTTGAAGGATAAAGTCCACTGGCTGGAGGAGTGGGGAATTTTATTTTATGTACTCAACAATGATTAATTGTTACTTACATGAACCAGTTATGTAGCAGCAGGTGCTGCTAGTAGATGCTATTTGATGCTGACAGTAGATGCTATTTGTGCATGTCACATGTAAATAAAATGTGACAATTTATGTTTGTGATTTTTGTGACCTCTGGTACATTGCTGTTTATATAAAGGTAATTAAATCAAAAAGTTAGGTTAAATACGAGTTATACAGTCCCGTTCAAAACTTTAAGACCACTTGAAAAATGCCGGAAAAAAAAAGAAATCTTAACAAGGTTCCAAGTAGAGCTTCAACATGCAACAAACAGCCTTTTTCAGTTTAAGCACTGTTTTCAATCCATTGCATGCTCAAAAAATGTTTTGTCTAACTTCAATTTCTTCTTGTTGCATGTTGAAGCTTGACTTGGAACCTTGTTAAGATCCAACCATGCAAAATATGATTTTTTGCTCTTTTTCAAGCGGTTTTAAACTATTGATCGGGACTGTATATTACTATACTATAGCGCCATCATTTCTGTTACTGTTTTGTTTTACACTTAGTATTTCTTAATTTAAATAGTCCACCACTCATTGTATCCACAGATTGGATCTGTTCTTCATCTAAACTGCCAAGATGTTTTTCAAACTGAGAAAACCCATTTTCCTACTACTGAGTATACCACCAATTGCTTTGGTCTATATCTTTTTAAGGAATTTATCAGGATATTCCATCAATTATCAGGTGTCGAGCCCTTGTGCCTGCTACAAATGTTTAACAGACAGTGATCCTTGGTTTAATTACAACATCAGTGAAGCTCCCAAACCTTTTATATCACGGAAATATAAACCCTCAGAGGAAGATTTCAGGGTTTATGCCCAGGACTTGTTTTTGTTGGTGTTCTTCTACTGTTATTGTGTCTTTTCACTTCATGTGTCATACCTTGTTTGAAGAACATGGTATCAAAAATGGTAACTGCTTCAATTCATGCTTACATCACCCTATCACAGAATGAAGAGGATGATAATGAGATAGACACTTGGATATAACATACTCACAAAACCCACTATTTTATGATGTCTTGGCTAAAAATGTTTACAAGTGGCCATAGACTGATACAATGTTAGTGGTTGCTATGTACATATATAGAAGAAAACATCAAACAACAGGAGGGAATGTTAAGGGATTTTAGGATTTTAGGATTTTTATTATGTTATGCTTAAAAGTACATTTCATTATCTAGATGTGTTTGCTCTTTTAGTTTTCAGCTTAAATAGGGAAGTTACGCTCTGTGCAGACTCAACAGGAAGCCTGCAGGCAGCACAGTTCTATTTTATCTCTTCCTGTACGTCTCTGAGAATGCTATAAATAAAGGCTGACAACTATTGCAGGGTGCGAGTCTCCGTGAGTCTCACCCGTGTACACGTTAACCTGTCTGAGTGTCTTTATTCAGACCTGAGTTGCAATACAGGAAAACTCCTGACATTTCTTGGTCCTTCGAGCCGGATGGGACACAACACTTTTGTGTGACCCCACAGGAAAACCTCATCGAGTCCTTACGTCGTGAGAAGCCCGCGCTGAAGTCTGTCGACAGCTCCTCTCTAGGTAGAGGATAAAAGACCAGAGACGTGACATTCGGGTTCTGGCCAGCATTTTTAAAAGTGGTCCACGGCGGTGGGGGTCGATGAGGCAGACCTGAGAGACCGGCAGTGAATCAGCAACCAGGTGAATATTAACACTCTGAGACACCTCGCGTAAAACGTATAGGCTCGCCCAGAGGGGTTGGTAGCATTCCTAAAAGTAAAGGCTCACCTGAAAAAAGGCTGGAAGCATTTTTAGAAGGATTTCTAAAAGTAAAGGCTCGCCTGGAAAAGGGCTGGAAGCATTTTTAGGAGGATTTCTAAAAGTAAAGGCTCGCCTGAAAGAGGGCTGGAAGCATTTTTAGATAAACCTCGTCCGTAAGACGTAGAACGCGTTGAAAAGGTATTGTTGTTGTTTTATTTTTGTTGGTGGCATATTTTGAGTGATTTTAACTGTGTGAATGCTGTGAGTAGTAGGTTTTGAGTGATTGGGTGTGATTTGTACAAAAATAATAAAAAATAAGTAATAATAACACTACAAAGGTTCATAGTAGAGTGAGTGAACAAGTGGAAGTTTGAGAGAAAAGGCAGTGTGTGTGATGATTCCTGATGTCTGAAAGGGCTCTATTTAGAAGTGTGAGCGTGACATAAAGGTGTTGGTTTTAGATCAAGATTTAGTAGAATTAAAGAGGGTTTATAGACTATGAATACAAAGAAAAACAAAAGAGTTCGATTAGTCTGCAGAAACAGGAAATATGTGTGCCTGTGGTGTGTCAAGACAGCTCACAGAGAGAAACAGACGAGTTAAACTCTAAGAAGATGAAGCGAATGAAGGTTTTAAGAAAAGTAATGAAAATGATATTAATTGTATGCTTTAGTGTGTCAATACAGGTGGATCTATCTCAACCTGGAACCTTGAGTACAGCGACAAAAGTGACAAAATAATGACAGAAATAATTGACAACTATATTAATGAATAGACAACACATACACAAATTGTTATATGTGAAATTATTTTTGGAAAGAGTCAGAAGTGAGATAGTTTGAATTTAGAACTCAGTGATAAGATGCATGAATTAAACCTTATTGTAACTAACACTTGCAATGAAGAAAGCAGCTTACACTCAGTTAATATGAACACAAAGCCTTGATGCCATAGGCAATTTGTTTTGTTTTTGTTTGTTTGTTTTGTAAGTTTGGAAAACAAATTTGTGATCATACTTGTGGATCACAGTGACACATAATGATTAGGCGTATGATTTGTTGATGCCTAGGTTTAGAGCTGTGAGCTATGAACTGTAAGCAATGCAAAGTTTTTCCCAACTTAGAAGTTTGGCACATGCCAGACAACTTTCCTATGTAGGCATTTTGCTTTCACAGTCACACATCAGAATTGAAAAGTGTGGACAGTTAAACCCCAGCACACTTCTCCCTACTTTGCAAGATGGTGACGCACATAAAGAAGCTAGATGAGGAAACAAAACCACGCGCTGACCTTCACAGCACCCCACAGGCTGGTTTCGTTAACATCTTTGTAGACGGTTCAGCGTCCAAAAATAGCCTTGGGCGAAACTCTGTAGGTTATGCGGTAACCACAGCAGACACAATTTTAGAAGCAAAAGCACTAACTTCCTCACACTCTGCACAGAGCGCTGTTCTGTGCAGCTCTTCATGCTGTTACACGTGCCTGTCACGTGCCTGTCAACTGCATGAGGGACAGGGCATAAACATATACACTGACAGCCAGTATGTCTTTGCAGCTGTACATCATTTTGCAAAAATTTGGCAGAATAGAGGGATGGTTAGTGCAACATGGAAATCTTTTAAAGGCACTGTTGGTGTTAGGATGCCTGGGTCGTTGACCCAGGGTTTTGAGTTTATAGTATTATTTATCATTTCTATTCTTTGGTGTCTTATGGTTTGTCTCTGTGTTCTCTAGTTGCTGTCTCCCTGTGTCCAGTCAGAGCCTGTGTGTGTAGTTCAGTCTGTTATGTTTCCTGTTTTGCTTTGAAAGTCCGTGTCTCATGTTAATGCGTCTGGTTTTGTTTCCTTTGTCTCGTTAGGCCTGATTTGTCCCAGCTGTGTTTCCCTCCTGTTACCCATTCCCTGATTGCTCCCTCTATGTATTTAAGCCCTGTGTTTCAGTTTGTCATTGTCGCGATCTACCCTTATCTAGCTGTGTGTTCTGTCTGCATACCTGTGTTTATTGTTTGTATTTTGGGAGTTGGTTACTTTGAGTTCAGCATTAAAGCTGTTTGAGTTTACGTTTGTCTCTGGAGTCTGCACTTTGGGTCCTTTTCCTGTCTGCACACAGCCTACACCTAACAGTTGGAAGTGATAATATTGCCAAAACAGTTAGCATTATGTAAATGTGCTGCACACCAGAAAGGCAACTCAGAGGTCACTGAAGGCAATAACTTCGCAGATCAAGCCGCAAAAGCAGCAGCACAACAAACTACAGACACATTAATGGCTGACACCTCACTGTAAGTACCACTTGATGTGCTTATAAATGAACGAAAAGCCGCACCAACTACAGAACAAAGGAAATGGTTAAAATGTGGAGCACAGCTAGAAAATGATTTGATGGCATGTAATGGCAATCCAATACTACCAAAGTCCCTACACAAATCAGCAGCATTAGTGACACACGGTTTCAATCATGTGTCAACAGGAGGGAGGGGTGGTAGATAAAATTTCGGCAGAACATGCATGATTTGCCAAAAACATAATGCGCATAATGCATACCACATGGATTTTATCGAGCTAAATGAATGCCAAGGCTCAAAATACGCTCTAGTGATCATAGACGTATTCTCAAAATGGCCAGAAATCTATCCAGTAAAAAAAGCAGACGCCATCTCAGTAGCAAAATGTTTGCGCAACTATTTCATTCCAACATATGGCATCCCCACTCTGATAAGATCAGACAATGGGACACATTTTGTTAATGAAGTAATCAGTAAGGTCTCTGAAGCACTAGGATTTAGCATCAAACACCACTGTGCTTACCACCCACAAAGTGCCGGACTAGTGGAAAGAACTAACGGCACAATAAAACAGAGACTGAGAAAATGCATGGAAGAAACAGGGAGACCATGGCCTGAGTGTATAGGCCTGGTAAAAATGTGGATGAGGCTGACACAAAGTTCTCAGAAACTCACACCTTTTGAAATCATTCACGGTAGACCATTTCCACTACCAATCACAAGTGAGCCCATAGATAAGTCAATAAGAGAAACTACACTAGCTGAATGGATGACTAAATTACTTCAAAATAAAGAGATTGTTCTAAACAACCAACTGCCGAGTGACATCTCTCCAGTGTCTTGCAGGTTGAAACCAGGTGATTGGATCCTGATCAAAGTACTCCAAAGGAAAAATTGGAGTTCACCAAGGTGGGAAGGTCCTTATCAAGTGCTGCTCACCACACCTACTGCCTGCAAAATAGCAGAAAGGCCGTCCTGGATTCATCAAAGCCACTGCAAAAAAGTGAGTGACAACCTAAACGTTTAGACGCCGACACCCCTAACTCCTGGTGATCTATTGGTGGAGGGAGGGCTGATCGGGTACACCCCGCCCTCTACTTCTTGCCGGTAGTCTACTCATCAGAGGTCACAGGTGTGTCTGGTCATCATGAAGACACTCGTCCTCCTAGTGGCTAATGTTGCACTCCTGGTGAGTTTATTAACACTCACCCGAAAGAAAGAAGATGAACAACACCACCTGCAGACAAGATGGACACATGACAACTCACATCTTCGTGACATGACACAAGACCACATTCACCCATGGATGAACAACGCATGGTATTGATATATACATGACAGCACACCCAGAAAAGACTGCTATGTTTGCTCCTATATGCCCCCAACGACACAGTACGCCACCTCGTGCGCCAAGGCAATGGACATAATTCAGGCAAAGTGTGCATAAGCTACGCCAGCCTTGGGTATCAATTCCAGGAATCGTGGTCAACCATGAGGAACCTCTCCAGATAGGACTACGAAATGGCACATGTGATGAATGGTTCTGGGTTGACCTGAAAGTGAAGCACAGAAGTAAGGCTAAATCATTCCCAGTCTTTCTCGAGAACAATGGGAATTTGAGCCACAGCCTATGCTACCGCCAAGAGAACGGATCCACGCCAATGGGAAACACCACCAACTGCAAACCAGTACAGACACACGCTCCTGGAGGACCCGTGAAGAGCAGCAACATCTCGAATGGCACCTGTTGGGTGCAAGGAATGGCCTGGCTCTGTGGCCAACGAGCCTATTTTATCCTTCCTGGGAATTGGACAGGTCAGTGCGCTCCCATTTTCATATCTGACCACACTTTCAAGATAACCATGGATGCCACGTCAACTTCAATGTCAACAACAAGGAAAAGACGAAGCACCCCAGACCTCAAGCAGCATGATTCCGTATGGGGTTCCGATGTCCCAGAGGAATTTAAACTTGGGACTGAAAGACAAAAGGTTGCTCACGCACTCTTCGCATGGGTGGGGGTAGGAAAACACGCTTTAGGAATAGAGACTCTAAACTACCGTTTTGGGCTTTTTCTGAATGCTTCATGTAAGATCAACGACGAACAGAATCAAGAAATTGATACTCTGCGCATTGCAGTAATGCAACACAGGGTAGCATTGGACATGATTCTCGCCGAGAAAGGAGGACTATGTGTCCTCTTTAACAACACATGTTGCACATACATTCCAGATAATGTGCACTCACCGAACATGACTGATGCTCTGAAAACACTCAGACAACTTCGGGATGCACAACAACGAGACTATGCCACAAACACAGAAGACTGGCTTACGTGGCCTTTAAGCGGCTCTTGGAAGTCCCTGCTGATTAAAGGACTTGTTTTTGTTGGTGTTCTTCTACTGTTATTGTGTCTTTTCACTTCATGTGTCATACCTTGTTTGAAGAACATGGTATCAAAAATGGTAACTGCTTCAATTCATGCTTACATCACCCTATCACAGAATGAAGAGGATGATAATGAGATAGACACTTGGATATAACATACTCACAAAACCCACTATTTTATGATGTCTTGGCTAAAAATGTTTACAAGTGGCCATAGACTGATACAATGTTAGTGGTTGCTATGTACATATATAGAAGAAAACATCAAACAACAGGAGGGAATGTTAAGGGATTTTAGGGTTTTAGGATTTTTATTATGTTATGCTTAAAAGTACATTTCATTATCTAGATGTGTTTGCTCTTTTAGTTTTCAGCTTAAATAGGGAAGTTACGCTCTGTGCAGACTCAACAGGAAGCCTGCAGGCAGCATAGTTATATTTTATCTCTTCCTGTACGTCTCTGAGAATGCTATAAATAAAGGCTGACAACTATTGCAGGGTGCGAGTCTCCGTGAGTCTCACCCGTGTACACGTTAACCTGTCTGAGTGTCTTTATTCAGACCTGAGTTGCAATACAGGAAAACTCCTGACATGTATAAAACAAAAACAACACACGAAGCACAGAGCACACCGTCGTAAATTCCCCCTAATTTTGGTATTATCCGAGCTCAGGCACTGGGCGACAGAGCGCAGCACACATGTAAGCGAGGGGGGAGAAGCTGCTGCCTGCGAGTTTGCTGCAGACAGAGGAGAGCTTAAGTTTGACCAGGTACCAAAGCAAATCATTCGTACTGTACAAATAATGTAAATATGACAGTGTATCACAAAAGATTGATATCAAACTGATCACTTGGGTGCGTTACTTGCTCTTCGAGTGAATCAACAAATGGATAAATAAAAAGCCGAACAACAATGCTGTTTTTTTCGAGAGTCTTAGCTTATATTTCATATTTTCAGTTGTTACCCTCCACGGCTAAACAAACTCTCTAAATCGGTTTCAGTTATGTACTGATGAACACAACAATGGACATAAGGAGCTTCTTTCAAAGAAAAAACTAAGGTAGATGTTATTTTATATATTATGCTTTGTATGTTGTTCAGTATATTTCTATGCAAAACGAGGAATTTCAATACACAGCAGTATATTCACAGTTGAAACCAGATATTTACATACACTTTAGGGAGAAAACATAAAAACTTTTTTTTTTTACTGTTAAACATCAATTTAGAGTAAACTTGTTTTGTTTTAGATAAATAAATGTTGAAATATCTTTTGAATTAGTTAAATGTCAGAATAAAAAGAGGGAGCTGTCTATTTTAATCACTTTCATCAAATTTAGGAGTACATATACATTAAGTTTATTGTTAATTATTAAGAAAACTAGAGACGATTCCATTCTGAGCATAAGAAGCTTCTGATAGGTTAGTAGAGTCCATGTGAGTAAATTGGTGGCACACCTGTGGACGCATATAAGGCACCCCCAAAACACAGAGCCTGTTTCTTTGACATGGGAAAATCAAGAGATATCAACCAAAACACCAGGAAAAGAATTGTGGAGCTCTATAAGTGTGGCTGAATTTTGAATACAATTTGGTGCCATTTGCAATTAAGAAATACAGATAGTTTCTCTCTTTACTCTTAAAGTTAACAAATATGTTTTTTATATTTATCAATCTAAAAAAATAAACATTTAGTCTGATTTGATGTTACAATTAAAAAAGTGTTTGTGTTTTTATCTGAAGAGTATGTAAATATCTGGTTTCCACTGTATATTTGATGATGTTGGTGTTTGGCTTGATTGTCAGCACATAGAGGGAGAGAGGAACAGAGAGGGAGAGAGAGG
Organism: Oreochromis aureus; assembly: GCF_013358895.1. Lineage (NCBI taxonomy): Eukaryota > Metazoa > Chordata > Actinopteri > Cichliformes > Cichlidae > Oreochromis > Oreochromis aureus. The sequence goes on along the minus strand of NC_052962.1, from coordinate 8,599,359 downwards.
AACAGAGAGGGAGAGAGAGAAGAGAATGAGGACAGAACAGAGATGGAACAAGAGCAGGTGAGACACACATGTTAGTCAAATGGTTGTTTGCCAAAACTCATCAGAACATGTATCTAGTGCCTAGTGTAACTTTTTAGATACCATTTGTTACTTTTCAAATTCTATATTTATTAAGTTATGCAGGCTTGTTTGCACAACAAGGCTAAATAATTATATAAACTTTTCTGAATCTAAATAGTGTACTTTGGTAGAATTAAAAAATAAGTGTAGTGCAGGTCTATGATGATTTTTAGTGCTACTATCATCTAGTTTTGATTCTGGTTCTGTTTTGGTTAAGTCCTAAGTAGTCCTGATTTTGAACTGTTGTAGTCCTATTTTAATTCTGGATCAGTTCTGGGTCTGGTTGAAGTGGGGTTTAGTCCCTGTGTTTTGATACAGCCCCGACTTTGTTCTGCCTTGCTGCTTAATTAAAAAACTAGTTTAAGGTGTCCTGCATATGTGATTTTTTTTCCCTATATGAAATCATTCTTTTTTGAACAAAACTCAAAACAGAGCCTATTAATCTTTCAGTCATTTCTACCCTCACTTAATTTCCTTTTGCTGCTCAGCTCTCACACAGTGGCTAAGCTATGCTCCAATCCCTCCATATTGTGGCCAATCACATGCGAGGATATAGGATAATATCATTATGTGAAAAACAGAGAGGGTGAGAGACGCAACAGTCAAGTGGAGCATGGGTCTGTCCTCTCAGTAAGTGAGTGAGACAGTAGACAGCGGTGAGGAGGGCTGTGCGAAAGCAAAAACACATAAATATGCCTGACACCTGTAAACGTAGCAGCATCTGGCTGCAGTTTAAAGACTTTTTTTGACTTGGTCTTGGTCTCGTCTCGACTTGGTCTTGGTCCTGGTCTTGTCTTGGTCTCGGATTAGGCGGTCTTGACTACAAGTCTAGTGGAAGGTAAGCAATGAAAAATCAACTACATGTTACAATAAAGTTTATTTTAAGCATATTATTATTATTAAGTGTGCCTTTGCCAAGAGGCACACTTATTACTATTCGTCGGATTTATTATTAAGTGTGCCTATGCCAAGAGGCACACTTATTACTATTCCTCGGATTTATTATGTGTGCCTATGCCAAGAGGCACACATATTACTATTCCTCGGATTTATTATTCTTATTATTATGTGTGCCTATGCCAAGAGGCACACATATTACTATTCGTCGGATTTATTATGTGTGCCTATGACAAGAGGCACACATATTACTATTCGTCGGATTTATTATTATTATTATTATGTGTGCCTATGCCAAGAGGCACACATATTACTATTCGTCGGATTTATTATTATGTGTGCCTATGCCAAGAGGCACACATATTACTATTCGTCGGATTTATTATTCTTATTATTGTGTGGATGCTGGAGGCATCCACACTATTGAGTTCCTGTTTCTCTTTATTCTTTATTGTGTGGATGCTTTAGGCATCCACACTATTGAGTTCCTGTTTCTCTTTATTCTTTATTATTATTGTGTGGATGCCCTAAAGGGCTTCCACACTATTGAGTTCCTGTTTCTCTTTATTCTTTATACTTTATTCTTCAAGTTGCTCCGTTCTTTGCCGCTTAACTACTTCTTCAGTTTTCAGCCGATTTTCTCCGTTCAAACTCTAAACTGTTCTGCTCTTTCTGCTAATTCCTGCTATGACTTTTGGTGTTTATTACTGTTATACTTTTTAAAATATTACACTTTTTTCCTTTAATTTGTCCCATTGAAATGAATGGGAAACTTCCACAATTCTGTGCAATTAACTCAGAGTGAGTGCTGGTCCGTTCTGAATTTTGTCTTCATGTCTGAACAACTTCTTGCTACTTACTCAATTTCCACTCAACCCCACAAATTATACATCAAAACGTAGGTATTTTTGCTGGCTTTCAGACAATGTCACTATCTTTATTGTGAGATTTACCGTTTTTTTGCAATTTGCCTCGGGTGACACAAGGTCTGACAACTCCCCATTCAAAGTCTATGGGGAGGTTTTGAAATTCAGAGCTGAAATTCTGTAACGGGAGGCATTTTCAAATCGCCATATCTCTTTAACAAAGCAAAGTTAGGACATGAGGCTTGTGCCAATATATCTTCAGACACTGCTGACACTCACAGTGGAAGCAGTTTTTACAATTATCTTACCGTTGAGCAATGAATTACGTTTGTTTGAGGGGTGGAAATCCGTCCTCCTCTCAGTTTTCAAACTCCGAAAATGAAGCCGTTTCTTCTCTCGTCATATCTCCGCGACGGAGGTACATAGAGCAATGAAAATCACAGTCAAAGTACACCAAAGTCCGCTGATTCACCCAGTCCAAGAATTATGCCGCTAGCCCTCCTAGTTTTTGAGTTACACGACGTTTTGTAACTCCAAAAAACGGCGTTTTTCGCCTCTCACCGCGATCTAATTCTGACTGCTGAAGTCTCTGTCTTTCAAACCCCCGCCCCCTTTCCAGGTGGCGCAATCAGTAATGACACGGCTCTGCAGCTCAAAGGTCATGAGTTCAATCCCACCTAGTTCAACATTTTTTTTTTCACTACAAATTGATACACTATCACAGACCTGTAATTTATATTGCTAATTTATTACAATTCTGCAAAGTTTTATGATTTTAGCAGCTTTTCTAATATGGACCTCAGATTCTTGTCAACACCACATGGCAGAAATACATACAAGTAAACAGCCTGATGAAGCAGACAGAAGCAGTACCTCTGATTGGTGAATTTGAGTAGAACCAGGTTGTTCTTTCATTTCATTTCATTATTTATTTCACACATGGTTCAACAGTGTTTCTTTTTCTACATACAGAACCTTGTGCCTCTTTTCAGCGCAACGTTCTGCTTCTTTCCCTCTTTTCTGCAGAAATTCTACTGAGTCACCTCTTTTCTGCAAAATTTCCAGCCTTTTCACCTCTTATCAGCACAATCCTCAGCAGCTTCTGCTCATTCCACCATAATTGTCAGTCTCTCCATCTCTTTCCTTGTGAGAGTCAGTTTGGCAGAGTGAGATGAGTTGTCACCTTGAGACCAGAAGGGCCAGGTTTAAATCCCGGTCATGGCAAAACCTGTTTTCAGTTTTCTCTTTTGTTCTTTTGCTCTGCCTCTTTTCTGCAGAAATTCTGCTGATTTACCTCTTTTCTGCAAAATTTTCAGCCTTTTCACCTCTTATCAGCAGCTTCTGCTCATTTTAGCAGAATTGTCGGTCTCTCCTCCTCTGTTTTGAGAGAATGAGTTTAGCTCAGTGAGAGGAGCATCCTTCTCAGACTGGGAGGCCCAGGTTCAAATCCTGCTTATGGCAACATTTCTTTCAGTTAACAGTTAAACTTTTTAACTCAATTTCAGCTTTTTCACCCTTTTCAGCAAAATTTTCAGTTTTTCACCACTTTTCACCACAAATCCCAGCTTATTCTGCTGTTTTCAGCAAAAACATCTTTTCAGCAGAATTCTGAAAAGAGTTCTGCAGAACTCTTTTCAGCAGAAATTCTGCTGATTGAACTCTTTTCAGCAGAATTTTCACCTCTTTTAAGGCCAAATTCTGCTTATTCACCTCTTCTGCAAAATTTACAGCCTTTTCACCTCTTATTAGCACAAATCTCAGCTGTTTTCAGAAAAAACAGTTTTGAGCAAAAAATTCTGCTGATTCATGTCTTTTCAGCGCAACGTTCTGCTTCTTTACCTCTTTTCAGCAGAAATTCTGCTGATTCACCTCTTTTCTGCAAAATTTTCAGCCTTTTCTCCTCTTATCAGCACAATTCTCAGCCGCTTCTGCTCATTTCAGCACAATTGTCAGTCTCTCCACCTTTTCTTTTGAGAGAGTGACTTTGGCTCAGTGAACTGAATAGCCGCCTTGAGACCAGGAGGGACAGGTTCGAATCCTGCTTAGGGCAAAATTTTTTTTTCACCACCATGCAACTTTTTGCAACTTTTCATCTTTTTCAGCTTTTCAGCAGACAGCTTCAGCGTTAAGGCATCCACACAGCATTTTCGCAGGAAATGCAATTTTTTCTAGTTATTCTAGTTGCCACTTTTTGCACTTTTTTGGCACTTTTCTACTTCCACAATTTTCAGCCGATTTTCACCGTTCAAATTTTAAACTATTCTGCTATTTCTGCTAATGTGCGCTATGACTTTTGGTATTTTTAACTATTATACTTTTTAAAATATTACGCTTTTTCCTTTAATTTGTCCCATTGAAATGAATGGGAAACTTCCATAATTCTGCTAAAACTTGCTTGTTTTGAAACTTAACTACTTTTTCCTACTTTCACGTAGAACAACCATTCAAACTTTAAAATGTTCACAAATTATTGGGCTATTCATTAATGATTCAGCTTTTTCATATCTGTTACCGTTTTCATCTTATCCTCTTTAAGTTTTGAGTTGCAAAATTGTGATTTTTCAGAAAATACATGGGTTGTTATGGTTGCTATGCACTTGGCTTCCAGTGTGCCACTGTAAGTTTCGCAGTCTTCTCTTCATGTCCGAACAACTTCTTGCTACTTGCTCAATTTTCACT